>NC_031774.1:59750040-59762629 GCF_001522545.3 Parus major | reverse complement strand
CACAGTTTGGGGCCATTTTGTGCCATCAGAACCCAAAGTGTGCCAGGCTGCAGTGAATTAAATTTGTGCAGAGAGTCTGGAGAGACCTGCCAAGTTCTGTGCTGACATCCCGATAAACACGAGAAACAAGATCCCAACGAGCTCTGGAGCTTCTGTCCTGACCCAGAGATCTGAGATAAACAGAACAGTGAGGGAGGATCCCAAAGGAGCCCAGCCCAGAGGGGACTGAGAAACCCAGGAGTGAGAAGAAATACAGAATCAGAATCAGAAAAACAGATGAAAAAGTGACATTCCTTGGGCTGTGGTGTCCAGAGGGGGAACCCCTATCCCAACACCTACCTGTTGGTGTGGGAGTTGTTGTGCATGAACCAGCTGCGGTTGTTGTCCACATACATGGCCCAGGCCTTGTCATCCTTGCCCAGCATGGCATCCTTGAGGACGTCGATGCGAGCCACGCCGAAGGCCGGGTCGGGGTGGTTGTCGTAGCGATCGATGGACAGCTCCCAGTAGTGCAGCCCTTTGGAAAAGCCCGTTTTCCCCAGCACCACCCTGTCATCGTAGCTGTTGCAGGTGACAGTCAGGTTGTCGTTGGAAAAGATGATGTCGGCATGGGCAGAGGCGGGGTCGAAAGAGAACCAAGCGACTGGAACACACAAACAACGCGGGGTTAGCGCGGTGGGGACGCGCCCGAGCCGCGCGGAGCCACACGGACACGGCATGCTGCATGCAGGACACGGAGCTTCCACCAGAGAGGGACAACTTCCACCAGAGAGGGACAACTTCCACCAGAGAGGGACAACTTCCACCAAAGAGGGACAACTTCCACCAGAGAGGGACAACTTCCACCACCGAAGGACAACTTCCACCACTGAGGGATGCTCTGAGCTCCTGTGGCTGCAGCTGCCAGCACGCCTGAGGTTTTACGGCCAGGACTTGGAGGAGTTTGGCTCTTGCTGCTCCATGGCTCCCAGTGTCTCGGCTTGCGAGCCTGCAGGATCCTCAAAGCCTCCTAAAATTTGGTGCTGGCAGGAGATGTGATCCTCAGCAGGTCTCCAAGCTCTAACAGAATTATGGAATCATGGAGTGGTTTGGGTTGGAAGGGATCTTAAAGGCCATCTCCAAACCCTGCCATGGGCAGGGACACCTTCCACTATCCCAGGTTGCTCCAAGCCCTGTCCAGCCTGGCCTGGAATGTAACTTACTCTCAGGACCAAGTGTTATTTAATTTTCAGACTCAGTCAGTGTGGGAAGGGGACTGAGGATCAGCAGATAAACTCTGTGTGTGTATTTAAGGGCTGTTTTTGGGAACCAAAAGCACACACAAACATCTTCATTTACTGAGATGTCACATCACACCAAGAAACCTCCCTGCCAAGCAACGAGCCACACCTAAGCCAGGAACTCATGGGAAGGCTGGAAAATGCCCCAAAAACCTCCACGATTCCGTAGGGCTGCTGGTTTAAATGCACAGGACTCGGTTACTGCAACTCTGACAGACACAGCGTCACGTCCTCGACAAGACACAGGGACGGGGATTCATTCACAAGCCACCAGCCCGGTTCCCCAGGTGGTTTCCTCCAGCTGAAAACCGTGAACTGACACATCCACAAAACACTCTGACGGCTTGAAAAATAAAAACACTCGGGTGAGACTGATTCACTGGTTTATTGGAACGTTTCACAAGACAGCTCCCATGCACGCGGCCGCCCCACGCTCCCCGCGCCGCGCACGGGGGGTGCCGTACCTGCCACCATTTTTTTAATGTCAACTGTGGTCATTCCCAGGGAAAGGCATGCGGGAGAGAAAACAGCACGTCAGGTTGGGAAGGGAAAAGAAGGAGAAACCATTCCTGCTTGTCTGTGATTCCAGCCAGAGCACGGAGCTGTCGGCATTTGGAGAGGCGCGAAGATGGGCTGGGGCTGCGGGGTGAGGAGGGAATCCCACAGCGCTGCAGGCTCCTTCTCCCAGGGCAACGAGCAGGACTGGCCCTGCAGACAGTCTGAAGAGGACAGGCAAGCAGCAGCCACCTTGCTTTAATTAGCTGCAGAGGGGGTAATTGCATCCACGGAATCAGTGCCTTAATGAGCAGGGATATGGACTGAGAATCATGGAATGGTTTGGGTTGGAAGGGACCTTAAAGATCATCCAGTTCCACCCACTGCCATGGGCAGGGACACCTTCCACTGTCCCAGCTCGCTCCAGCCTGGCCTGGGACACTCCCAGGGATCCAGGGGCAGCCACAGCTTCTCTGGGCACCCTGTGCCAGGGTCTCACAACCCTCACAGCCAGGAATTCCTTCCTAAAATCCAACCCAACCCTGCCCTCTTTCAGTTTAAAATCAGAAGGATCAGTTCTTAATTACAGGGCCACTTCCAGAGCACTGACCTTGGGCTTCTCTTTAAAACCATGTGGGGGAAACCAAAATGCTTTTACATCATCATAACTTCTCCAAATGTGCCTCCTGCCCAGGGAGTCCCCATCCCTGGAGGGATTTAAAAGCCATGTGGATGTGGCACTTGGGGACACAGCTCAGTGGTGGCCTTGGCAGTGCTGGGGAATGGTTGGACTCCCACAATCTTAAGAGGGATTTTCCCACTTCAACAATTCCATGATTCTGTCACATCTGGGAGCGCTCTGCAAGCAGGGTACGAGCAAGAAATGCTGCTCAGTCGCCAAAGAAAAGATAAAAAAGCAAAAAAAAAAAAAGAATGAAGCAACACGCCGTAGGTGCCAGTTAATTGTAATTAAGATACTTGCCTAATTGGGAGTAAGGCGATCCTTGCGTGTCAAAATTGCATCCTATAAAGAGATACTACATTTCACACATCACAGCTAAGGAACAACAACCTCCTGACAAACACTCCTGAGCATTTCATTGGTAATTAAGCATCCAGCAGCCACGGGAAGCCTGATTCATTAAAAGCCAGAGGGCACGGAGCGGGGTGGCAAACACAGCCTGGGAGTTTGGAGTGTGGACTGTATAAAGTCTGACTGCTCAGGATGCCAAATTATTCTGCTTTTTTCCAGAAAAGAGGCAGGAAATTTTAGCCTTGGTGGAGTATCTTGGCTGCTTGGTAAAGATTCTCTAAACTGACTGAGAAACCACTCCTTGAAGGACATGGATTGAGGAAAAGGCAGCTCCTGTTGGGTGTGAGTGCAGCTGGAAAGGGGATCCCTGGGGGCTGACACCTCCTCAGACCCCTGCTAGCACCAAAGGGCTGTCACAGCTTCATCAGCTGCATGGGCAGGATGTGCTGGGGTGCCCTTCATGCTCCTGGGCCTGACTGCTGGCTGCAAGCACCTCATGGGAGCCAGGGACTATCCAGGAGCTTATCCTGATCCAGGAGCCTGTCCTGACCTAGGGGCTTGTCCTGATCCAGGAGCCTGTCCTAATTCATGAGCCTGTCCTAATCCAGGAGCTTGTCCTGATCCAGGAGCTTGTCCTTGATCCGGGAGCCTGTCCTTGATCCGGGAGCCTGTCCTGATCCAGGATCTTGTCCTAATTCATGAGCCTGTCCTGATCCAGGAGCCTGTCCTGACCTAGGGGCTTGTCCTGATCCAGGGGCCTGTCCTTGTCCTGATCCAGGGGCTTGCCCTGATCCAGGAGCCTGTCCTAATTCATGAGCCTGTCCTAATCCAGGGGCCTCTCCTGATCCAGGATCTTGTCCTAATTCATGAGCCTGTCCCGATCCAGGGGCCTGTCCTGATCCATGCACTGTGTGGGACAGCACACATGAAGGATGCTGGATTTTAGGGCCACCTCAGTGCCTGTTTTTCCCCCTCGTGCCCTGGCTGTTGGTGGGACAGCCCCTGGCTGTGCCTGTGCTCCGTGCTGTGCCAAGAGGCTCCTCCTGAGGCTGCTTTAATGAATCCTGCCCCGTGTCCCGACACCGCTTTTCCAGGTCTCTGCGCATCGCTGTGCTCCAAGCTCTCCTGAGGGACACACAGACCCTCTTTTGGTGCTCAGGACCCCGTTTTTCCCTGTCCCCCCACCCCAGAGTGGGGCTGCAGAAGGTCCACACGCGGGTATCGCTCACGGCCAGCGCGGAAGGGTCCCAGAACACCGGACACAAAGGAAGGAACGTCCGTAACAAAACAGCGTTGGAAGCCATCAGCTCACAGCAGCACGATGAGAAATCAAACATAAAAAGCACAAAGAAAAGGAAGTTTGCAGGGTTCCCCACCCACCACCCCCTGGTTATTCTGGCAAGGGTCATGCTGCAGCATTCCTCATTCCGTGTTATGGGATGGAAGTCAAACAATCGGGGGCCCCCATTCTTCCAGGGCTTACACCGGAGAAAGCCGGGAATTAACGCCTTTGGAGCGATGTAAATCCAGAGAGGTGGAAGAATCAGGGCCCAGGATCTTTAGCAACAGAAGATGTGCAAAGAGTGGTTAGAAAACGGCTCTGAGAGACCTCTGTGGCTCCTCACAAATCCATCCCTCGCTCTGACCTGCCTACATCCCAGCACAGCCCGTCATTCCGGGCACGGATCCGAACCGAGCGCTCCTCTGGGGCTGCCAGGCCAGCGAGGCATCACGGCACTGCTGTCCTCTGCTCTGCAGGAAACAAGGCTTTGGGATGATCACAGCTGGCTTTGGAAAAGCTGAGCCCAGAGCTCAAAGCTGAGCGGAAGAGAGTCCGCGTCTCCAGGCCCTAAGTTGGGCTGGGAGCTGCAATCACGGAATCCCAGACTGGGTTGGGTTGGAGGGGACACAAATCACCTCACTGCACACCCCTGCTGTGGGCAGGGACACCTTCCACTATCCCAGGCTGCTCCAAGCCCTGTCCAGCCTGGCCTGGGACATTTGCAGGGATGGGGAATTCACTGTCTCAGACCTTGCCCGCTTCTTTCTTACCGGGGGTCAGATTTAATCAACCAAACTAATTTCACAGACCAAATCTCCCAGCAGAGGCTGCGTTTCCTGGTTGTATTAGGGAAGGAAAGCATGGAGATATTCCCACAGGTTTTACCCAGGGAAGGTTTTTTTCTGATTATCCCTTGACACGAGCTCAACACAAACTGGGAATGGGGAATCTTCTAGAGGAAAGTGTCCCTGCCCACAGCAGGAGGTTGGAAGTGGATGAGCTTTAAGCTCCCTTCCAACCCAAACCATTCAGGGATTTATGATCACCAAAGGGTTCAGCCTTGCCAAGAGCAGCACCCAGGTAAGGAATTACTGCGCTGCTCCATCACCCCACACCTCAAACTGGCCCATCTCAGCAGAACCACGCCACTGACCCACAGAAAGAATTCCCGCTGCCATCCGCATGTCATGGGAAAAACAAACACAACAGAACAGAACAAACAGTTTGGAGATGCCCAGAAGCACAGACCAAGAGGCAACGCCAGAGGTGCTCAGCTCACCGGCTGAATTCAGGGACTGTAAGGAAGAATGCAAGCTCAGCTGGTGGGCCGAAGATCTTAGCTCAAAGTAGGATCTCCCCGAGAAGCTGGGTTGCAGATTAAGGGTGGAGGAGAAAGGACTCATTCTACGAAGCTGCGATCTTTCCAAAGGCACTGGAAAAGGGAGGGTCTGTTCTTCTGACTGCGTGTCTAAACGTAAGATCAACGCAAACTACGGATCAGAAACGGGGTCTCTGCTGGGCGCCGTCGCTCCCGAGCCGCGGAGCGGAGCACAGACCCTGCTCTGCCGGCAGGGCAGGAATGGCTGGTGCTGGGCAGCCCAGAGAGACCCTGCAGGGCAGCCTGAGCAAGGAAAACACGTTCATCTTCCAAAGTGTCCCCGTGTCAGCGTGACAAATTCAACTGGCTTGTCTGTAAAAGGGGGGGTCTTGCACCTCTTCAAGGAAGGCACCTAAAAAAATTCACAGGTTACCATGCACACGTCCCACCGTGCTTTAACACATCCCAAACCTTTTTGTGGACAATTATCAGGGGTGGAAAAACCCAGCTGGTGACATTTTGCAGGGCTGGGCTAAGCTCTATCACCCTAAGAACCACCAAGCACCCACCTTACTCAAGGGCTGTTCGGGAGGTTGTGTTCTTGGGAATCCCTTTGTACCTGTCAAAACACATCTGAGCCTTACAGCAAGAATTTAACTCGTGGGATTCACGAAAATTCATTCAGCAAAACGTCAGAGCAGAGGGAACCTCGTGGGTCATTCTGTTCCACAGTCACCTCCTGCAATTTCTTCCCTAGCCTTTTATCCAGGATTGTGTTAATGTGAAAATGTAGAATCCACCATCCACACACTCACACTGTATCCCCCAGCCTTCCCAGCTCTGCTTTGAGTGTGGATTGAGCTGGGAATTGTGGTAAAACAGATAAAAAGGGAATATTTCTCTGCATGGTGGGTTGTAACCTCTGCAACTCGCTGCTGCTGCTGAGGCTGTGGAAGCAAAGGGCGTCAGTGGGGCCAGAGGAGATAAATTATTGCACAACAGTCAATAATCAGAGCTCAAAGTTAGGGAGGAACAGCTTCTAACCCTCCCAAGGGTGAGAGGAACCACTACCACGAGTAGCTGTGCCCATGGCTCTCCCTGAGCAGCCTCTCACGTCCCTGTAGCTCCTTGCAGACTCTTCCCCCTTGGGTTGTTCGCCCTTTCCAAAAGCTGCTGGTTAAAAAGCCCTGGTCGCTGCGCAGGGTCACTCCATGGATGGTCAGGAATTTAAAGTTGGGTTCCAGATGAGGAGCTGGGATGGAAAGGAAAGGTTCTGGTGCTTGGCTTGGCTGGGGAAGGGAGGTGGAAGTTCTCTGCCTGGAGAAAAGCCTGGGAGGCACCGCTGAGCTCCGTTTCTCCATCTCCACCTGGAGTGAGCTGGTCCTTCATCCTGACACCCAGCTTGCTGGGCAGAACATGGAAAGAAGCCAGCAGGAGACTGGCCAGAGGCTGGGAAATCTGCTGGACAAGGGAAAACCAGGAGAGCAGGGGCTGCCCAGCTCAGGGAGGAGGAAAAGGAGGAGGCTGGGAGAGACCCCAGGTCTCCCAGGGGTCAGGACAGCCAAGCAGGGCTGCCACCAGCCAAGCTTTGGGACATGTCTGTGCCCTGGGTCACCTTGGAAACTTTCTCCCACACTCACCTCCCAGCCCACAGCTTCATTCAGGTGCTGGAGAAACAGAGGTGAAGGCAGAGCCTTGGGCTAAGAGACAGAACAAGAGACACTCCCAGGGATTGTGCAGAAACAGCCCAAAATCAGCTCAGGAGGGGACACACTTCAAGGGAAGATGTCACCTTCAACCCTCGCTGCCCCTTGGCTGTGCTGGTGACAGGGACCTTCATCCCTGGGAAGCCCCAACACGTGGGGAACACAAACCTCCCCACCAGGAACCACCTTGTCCTGCTGGTGGCACCAAGGACCAGCTTTGAAGAGTGACCTGCAACAGCTTCCTTTGGGATGAGCAGCTCTCAGCACGGGCTGGGAAGGAGTTCCTGCTGTGCACCTGCTGCATGTGCTGCCTTCCCACGGCATTTTCCACTGGTGCTGCCCAGCTCCCTGTGGCTGCAGAGCCCCAGACACATCCCCTTCTTCTCATCCTTCTTCTCTTCACACACTGAGGCTCTGCAAGACCTTTTGCTCTGCTCACAGGAAGCAGAAGAAAGGCTTCAGTTCCCTTCCACAGGCTGCAGATCTCATGGATTCTCTCAGAATTACAAACCAGCTCTTCAATACCAGAATTCCTCACCAGCACTTAGAGCAGGACAGCCAGGCTGGGAGAGACGCTCTCTTCACATCCAGCCTCTCCCTCCTTTTGTCCTCTCTTCCCACACAACCACTTTGCAGGAAGCTGCAGAGCTCAGCTGAAGGGAAAAGCTAAGCCTACTTCAGACAAAATAGCTCTGAAAAAGGCCTGATGCTGCTGTAAAAGGCAGGAATAAAAGCCTGAGCGAGGGCTGTGATGTGCAAGGCAGCTCCATTCAACAAGTCACTCGGATATCCGGAAGCTGCACACACTGATGTGATTTATTTCTCTTTGAATCCAAAGGAGCTCAGGCAGCCTCTCAGAGCACAGAATGCTCCAGGCCCATTTGACTTTTTTCTCCCCTGGAATAACAAATGCAAAAGCTCATTCAAGTGAAAAGGCTGAATGAATTCAGCCAAGGAGAGTGGAACTTCTCCCTGGTGGCATGGAGCAAGCACCAGCCCCAAGCACGGCCCTGCTGCCACCACAAGCAGCTATTTTCTCCCAGATTCCTTCGTATTTTGGAGCTGGGCTTGAGCCTGGCTCAAGGTGAGAACACCTCTGAGAGGAAATCAGAGCTGGGAAGATCATAGTGGGGACCCTGTGAATTCCTGCCTGGGACAACTTAAAGCCCAACTGGTTTTGATGAGGAAATTGTGTCTGTGAGGCACAAATGAGATGAGAAGTCAAAGTTCTGCTGTTTCCTGTTAAGGCTGGGCTGGGAATTGTTGACCTTCAGGCTTTGGGAACAGTCCTGGCCAGCCTGGCACGGGGCTGGATCCAGCCTGTCCCATCCCTGGATCTCCAGAGGAACTTGGTGCTCAGTTTGCCAGCAGGCACTGATGTGTCTCTGTGCTGTGCTGTGCCCTCCCTGCCTCTCCTGGGAGAAGTTTGTCACAGTTTTGCTGTCTGCTCTACCTCTGAATGAATCCCATTCCTTGCTGCCCTTTCCAAACAGGAATGGTGATCTCCTGCAGGCAGCAAGAGAAACCCTCTGCATAGCCTTGTTTTGCTTTTGTCTTCTAGGGTTTTTTTCCAGCAGAAATCCCATTTTTCTTCTTGCTCAAAACCCCCAGGGCTGCTCTGTGGCAGGAAAGCTCTCACTTTCCTTCCACCCCACCAGCAGCCCCACGAGCTGTGTGTGTCCCCTTCTGATCCCAGCTGCCAGCCAGCTGGATGCTGCTGTGAAAAAATCCTCACACAGCTTGGAAAAGAGAGATTTTTGTCTGGGAGCAAGGAAAAGGGATTCCAGCAAGCGTGGAAAGCTCCCAAAGAAGGGTTTTGTGCCTGGCTGTGGGGCAGCAGACGTGCCTGGGGGGGCTGATCCCTTCCTCCACAGCTGCAGCTCCCGACTCCCACCTCGGGGCCAGCCTTGCCACTCTCCACCTGCATGTCAGGAATAAACCAATTTTCCACAATGGATTAAGTGCCTGGTGTGACAAATGTACTTAAAGCCAGGCAGGGAGATTCCCCTGCAGCCTGCAAGGCAGTGTTTAATATTCAGAGTGCAGATGATGCTGTGGGGCTCCTGTGCATCCCTGGCTCTGGGAGGACACCACACTGCTCCCTGTCCTGCACTGCCAGGCCTGAATCCTGTTCTTATGGCATTGTACAGCCAAGCACAGCCCCTCAGGAGCAATGTTCTGCTTCAAATGGGACCAGTGAAAACATCTGAGCTTCCCTTTGGTGTCACATAACCCCAGATTTAAACAGCTCTCCCTGTGCTTCCCCTGAGAAAAATCAAGGAAAGGGTGAAATCAAAGGAAAAGGGTGAGAGGGAAATTAAGGGGGAAATTAAGGGGGAAATTAAGGGGGAAATTAAGGGGGAAATTCTGGCACTGCTGGAGGCTCCTGACACAACTTTCCCCCTGTGGTCAGTGCTGGTGGTTCCTGCAGGGGTTGCTCAGGGAGCTGAGCTGGGCTGTCCTGAGCTGCTGCAATTCCTTACCCTCGGAAGTCTGGAGCACCAGGGTCTTGCTGTAGGGGCTGACTCCTGACTTGTTGAAAGCCTTGACCCGGGCGCTGTAGGTGCTGTTGAAGTGCAGCCCATCCACCGTGCACATGGTCTCCTTGCCCACATACACCTCCTGCAAGGCAAAGGGAAATGCCAGGGCTGCACAGGAGCCCCAGGGCATGCACAGGATGCTGCCCTGCTCTTCCCCCCGGGGCCTGGGGCTGCAGGACACAAAATGGGATTGGCAGGAGGAGCAGGGGTTCTGCCCCTCTGCTCTGCTTGGCTGAGATCCCACCTGAGCTCTGCCCCCAGCTCTGGGGCTCCAGCATCAGGAGGATGTGGAGCTGCTGGAGAGAGCCCAGAGGAGACCCTGGAGCTGCTCCAAGGGCTGGAGCCCCTCTGGAGCCAGCCTGGGAGAGCTGGGAATGCTCCCCTGGAAAAGGCTCCAAGAACACCTCAGAGCCCCTCCCAGGACCTGCAGGAGAGCTGGAGAGGGACTGGGGACAAGGGATGGAGGGACAGGACCCAGGGAATGGCTCCCAGTGCCAGAGGGCAGGGATGGATGGGATTTTGGGAAGGCACTGACCTCGTTCTCTCCACACCCAGCCCCCCCTTCTCTCCAGCTCCCACCTCACCTCTCCTTTGCCTCAACCCTGCCCTGGCTCCTGCCTGCCTGAGCTCCTCGTGGATAAATTCAGAGTGCAATGGGCTGCTCCTGTGCCTGCTCTCAGTGGATGTGAACACACCAGGATAATTATTGGCGTGTCGGATCACAGAAAAATCATATTTTAATTGTGTAATTACAGCAATTTAAAAACCCTCAGGCCTTAAACACCTCTGCTTGCTGGCAGCTGGCAAACCATGAGGCTTTCATGGCAATTAGCACACCTTGCATGAAATATCTAGTAACCTAAAAACATGGAGCTTCATGGAACCATGGAATGGTTTGGGTTGGAAGGGACCCTAAAGATCATCCTACTCCAAACCCTGCCATGGCAGGGACACCTCCCACTGTCCCAGGGTGCTCCAAGCCCTGTCCAGCCTGGCCTTGGGCACTTGCAGAGATCCAGGAACAGCCACAGCTTCTCTGGCTAACAAGAGCTTCAAACTTGTTCTTTGATTTTCCAACTCGGCATTTACACCACCTCAAACCACCCTGTACCCCAAAACCCCACAGCTTGTCTGCCCCATCCACTTCCCTAAATTAATTCTGTGCTCAGCTGCTGGCAGGGAATGGCTGGAGGAGAACATCCCCTTCCCACAGGGCTGGCTCCGAGCACCTACCCTGAACTGGCCGCCGTTGCCATCGTCCAGCTCCAGGATGTATCCTTCCACCTGCACCGTGGACAGAGGGGGCTGCTTCCAGGACAGAGTGGCACTGTTGTTGTGGGTGCAGCACTCCTCCAGCTGCAGGATCGGCGGGGCCGGCACTGGGGAGGAGACTAATCACCAATTAGTGCAATTAGCGCAACCCTGGGGGATGTGGGGTGCTTTTACTGCCTCGGTGGGAAGGAGGCAGAAAGGATTGTTCTCCCACCAAAGCTCCACCAAATTCCTGCCCCCTGCCAGCCTGGTGAAGCTTTTCTGCTTTATTCCCATTTTCTAATTAATCCTGGAGAATTATGGCAGCACAATGTGCCTGTTCTGAGCTGCCTGGAGTCCCAAAGCTGAGATGTTTCTCCCACAGGCTCAGCAGAACCTGGCTCTGGACTTACCCTGCTTTTCCATTCAATAAATCCAACAGAACTGGGGGGCTGAGTACCCCCTTTGGCTCCCAGCAGCTGCACAGGGGACAGAAAGGACTGCCAGGGGTTTTTCTGTACGTGTCCCACAGCCCACTCCTGCTCTGTCACAGGGGACAGTGACAGCCTGACAGGGACTTGTCCCATCTCTCAACAGAGATCCATCCTCATCCTCACTGCCCAAAGTGATAGCAGCCAGTGGAAATTGGCATGGAGAACCCAGGCAAGATGGGGAGGAGCCATGGATGCCTGAGGAAAAAGCTGGACTTGCTGGCAGGGGCTCAACATTCACCCCCTGTGACTCCTCCACCTCCTGGGCTGGATCCTGCAGGCTGGCAGGGGATGGGGGATGCCTTGTGCCTACTGCTCACTGCTCTTTATTGAGGCCTCAGGTGCTGCCCTCCCTCCCCTGGTGCTGTGACACAGATTTGGGATCCAAACCCAACCTCCTGCAAGTCTACAAAACCAACAACTGATTTCCACAGCGAGGGTGAGCTGGGAGGAGAATTTGATAAGAGGAGGGTGGGCGGCTCAACCAGCAGCAGATTTGCTCTTATTAATTAAAAATAACCCTCTGGGCTAAGCTGCAGGAAGGGAGGGCAGGAACACAGAAATGTGAAGCAGCAACCCAGCCCTCCCTGGGTTTGCTACCCAAAAATATTCCTGACATTTCAAATTAACAGCCTGGCTAACGAAGAGCAAGCATGGCCAGCTCCTCCCTGCCACCAGCACCAGCAGCTGAGGATGCTCCTGGTGGTGACACACACAAGTGTGGCCAACATCCTTCCTGTCCCTGGCCACTGAGACACCCTGCTGTGTTCCTGGGCCAGGAATTCTGGCTCTGATGGGAATGAAGTGCCAGAGCTGGTGAAGGTACAGCTCAGATCCAGTGTCCTCCTGAGCCTCCCCTGTCACAGCCCCTCTTTGTCAGCTTCCCAAATTCCTCACAGGCTGCAGCAGCCCTTGGTGGGACAGCAGGAGCACAGAGGGAATGGGGAACAGGGATGAAATTAAAGCCAAAATGATGAACTAAACCAACAGTGAGGTGAGGGGAGGGAGGGCAGAGCCCAGGCTGAGACCTGGCTGTGTTTGGAGGGACATCTGCTCTGTGACAGATGCTGCTCAGCACTGAACCAGCGTGGGGATGTGAGGAGAGGCTTGGGAAAAGCCTTGTGCTGCTCTCAAAAGAGAGGTCCCAACCTGCAGGGTATTTTTCAGTGCACCAATAACTGTCAGAGCACTTT
>NC_031774.1:59712820-59749804 GCF_001522545.3 Parus major | reverse complement strand
ATGCACTAATAACTTTATCAGAGCACTTTTTGATGCACTAATAACTCTGTTAGAGCACTTTTTAATGCACTAATAACTTTTTAATGCAGTAGGAGTGCTTTTCCAGGCAAAGCCAAACTCCTGGCACCCTGCTCTGGCACAGGGATGCCTAAACACACACAAGAACAGGCATAACTTTGGGTCTGGGGCGCCCAGTCTTGCTGGGAGATGAGAAACTCTTCTTTTCTGCCCTTTCCCTGGGATGAGCTGCATGGAAACTCCCAGCAGGAGCAGAGCTGAGCTCTGGGAAGGCACTGGAGAGATCTTTACCTTTCATCTGGACGAAGTCGAGCTGGTGGATGGACTGGAGCAGAGGGGCGTTGTCGAGGTTCAGGTCGAAGTCCGTGGTCATGCGTGGGGTGAGCGTCCCCTTGCCCCACTGCTCCTCGGTCAGGTGCACCCTCCTGATGAGAGCATCTGAGATCTGCAGGGGAGGAGAAGCCTCAGCTGCAGTGGGAGGTGTCCCAGGCCTTGTGTCCCCACCCTGCTGTCCCCAGCTCTGGGATGTCACCCGTGGTTTCCAGCATCACTCTTCGCTGCAGGCTGGGCTGGAGAAGGGAACCCAGGAGTGCTGGGTGCAGGGTTTAGTGCCAAAGGGAGCCCAGGAATGAGTGCTGGGATGCAGCTCCCAAGGGCTGGCTGTTGGGTCTCTCAGGGGACAGCCACGAGCCCCTTGTGATCCCTTCTGCAACCCTCTCCTCCCGCCCTGGCCCTGCTCCTGCCCTGCTGTCAGTGTGCAGGAGATCAGAGGCACATCCTCAGTTTTATCCCCCCTGGAGCAGCCCCCAGCCCTGCTGCATCCCCCAGGCTCCACACCCACCTGCAGGAAGCCGCTGGGGTCGTTCTCCTTGATGACCTCCAGGCAATATTCCATCAGCCCCGTGGTCTGGCGCAGCTTCACCGTGCAGTGCGAGATCTGGTCCCGCACCACCTGCGGGGACAAGGACAGCAGGGTCACGGGGACTCCAGGGAACAGGGACAGGCAGAACCAGCATCACACACCAGAATCCACATCTTTCAAAACCTGGTGAATGGCAACACAGAATCCCAGCAGGTTTTTTTTGGGTTTTTCCAACCCAAATCCCTAATCCAACCCTAATCTCACTCCTGCCATGGCAGGGACACCTTTCACTATCTCAGATTGCTCCAATCCCCATCCAACCTGGCCTTGGATTCTTCCAGGGATGGGGAATCCACAATCTCTCTGAACAAGCTTTGTTTAGCCCAAAATCATTAACACACTTAACACATTAACACATTAATTGAGTAATTACTCAAAGCAGGAGGGCAGCTCCATGCCCTGCCTTTAATTAAGCCAGTTTCCCCATGGCAGCTCGTGAGCTCCACGCAAAGCAAATGCCAACTTCCACAGATCCACAGCTGCCTTCCAGCCTTGGAATGCAGCCAGGTTCTGGGGCTGGCCCTGGGGCAGCTGCACTCAGCAGTCCTGGATCAGGAGTGACCCTGGCAGCTGCTTTTTCCTGGAGGAATGGACACACCACCTCCCCCAGCCTCATCCCTGAGGATCTGCTGGAGATGCCCATCAGCTGCATGGACCATGCAGAATTCCCTTGTTTCCAGCACTGGCTGGGGATGAGCTCTGAGGGAGGGAAGTTCCAGGGAAAGGAGATAAATAAATCAATCCAGGCTCCACATTAAGGCACCTCTTGCACTCCCAGCTCGTTCCCCAAGGGATCACATTGCAGTTTCCCTGCAGGGAAGCACAGGTCTGTGGTTTACTGGTGCCTGAGGTCTCTGCTGACCTTCCCTGCAGCACAGCAAGGAGGAGAGTTCAGGCTGGATGCCACAAGGATTTATTTGAAAGCTGGCTGCTCCTTCACACAGAATCCTGCAGGTCCAGGACTGGCAGAGCAGCTTGGGAAGAGAGATTTTACTCTTAGACAAACGTTCTCAAACTCTCATGGAAGATTTCTTCATGTTCTACTCCTGGAAGAGCTCTAAAAAGCTGTGCTGAGTTCTCCACTGGCACTGACCAAAGCTGTGCAGCTCAGTGGAGCATTACAGTGAGGATGAGCTGCAGTGGGATGGGAAAAGCTGTAACAAACAGGGATGAACATTCCTGGGAGCTCAGTGCTGCTGGGATGCCCATTCTGAGCTGGAGAGCACCTCCTCCAGCCAGCATCCCTCCAGAATTCCTGTCTGAGGGACAGGCAGGGGAAAGGAAAGCTCCTGTGGTGAAGGAACCTGGCCTTCGAGGGGAGGTGACTCCTGCAGGGCAATCAATGCCACCACGTGTTGCTTAATTAAAATTTAATCACACCTACTTAATCACCTAGCAGGAAGAAAAGAATTACCAGCCTTGCAGCTTAGGAGCACGGATTCATTCAGGTTGGAAAAGCCCTCTAAGACCACCCAGGCCAGCTGTTCCCCCAAAGCCACCACTGACCCATGTCCCCAGGTGCCACATCCATATAGATTTTAAACCTCTCTGAGCAGCCTGTGCCAGGGCTGGACACCCCTTTCCAGGAAGAAATTTTCCTCTAATATCCAATCTAAACCTCCCTGTGGTGTATCTGGAGGAGTTGTTTCCTTTTATCCCATCCCTGGGAGATCTGGGGCATTGCAGCTTGTGTGAAATGCCATTGAGCACCCCCAAAATTGCTGCAGATTTTTAGGGAGCAGCCATTCCAGGCTGAGGGAGGGTGCAGGGTGGACAAGGCAGCAGAAGGAGCTCCCATCTTGCTCCTCTGGACCAGAGCAGAGGCTTGTGGAGGTGCTGGGTGGCTCTGAGATGGAGCTTTTGTGCAGCAGGACCTGCACATGCTGCTTTTGGCCTCAGACACTGCTGTTCTCAAGTGGGGAGTTCATTCCATGCCTGTTTCTAACACCTGAGTGCACTGGAACAGCTCTGCTGGGGTGAATCACAAATTCCAGGATGGTTTGGGTTGGAAGGGATCTTTAAAATCCATTCAGTGCCACCCCTGCCATGGCAGGGACAATTTCCACCATCCCAGACTGCTCCAAACCCTGTCCAGCCTGGCCTTGGAACTTCCAGGGATCCAGGGGCAGCCACAGCTGCTCTGGGAATTCTATTCCAGGCTCTCCCCATTCTCCCAGCCAGGAATTCCTTCCCAATATTCCATCCATCCCTGCCCTCTGGCACTGGGAGCCATTCCCTGTGTCCTGTCCCTCCATCCCTTCTCCCCAGTCCCTCTCCAGCTCTCCTGGGGCCCCTGCAGGTCCTGGAAGGATAAAGCAGAGCCAACAGCTGGTCCTGGAGATCCCACTCCTACACTGACCTTCCTGATCCTGCAAGGCCCTGGATTTTGTTTCTCAGCAGGGATGCTCAGTCCTTCAGGGCAGGATCCAGAAGGTGCAGGGGGGTGCAGAGCAGCATTTTGGCTTCGTGTGGCCCCTCCTGCTCAGGGTGAGGGCTCAGCAGCTGCCTGCCCCTGGGAAGGATTTTACCTGTGTGGATATTTGGTCTCCCAGCTGCAGACCATGAGATAAAACCGGTCTGTGGGGTCCAACCCTGCTGCTGGAGCACATCCTGACCGTAGCAGCCATGCCAGAGGTTTTGCATTCCCTGCCTGCTGGGCTCCAGACTGGCAAGCGAGGATCCCACCTTGAAAATCTGCTCACTTGAGAGCCCTCTGAGGGGAAATCCACGTGCCCTCGGGAAGGCAGCAAAGATGGGATTGCTGAAACAATCTCCTTATCTTCTTTGCAGCTTAAATCTCTGTCTGGTTTGCCCAGGATAATGAATTTGTGAAGCTCTCCCTGCTGGAGCTGACGCTTTCCAAGTATTTCCAGCAGAATTGCCATCTGCTCCCTCCAGCCCAGCACCAGCTCCAGGGAACAGCATTTGGCTGAAGACAGAATAAAAGCTTTTTTCTTATTCTACAAAAGTGGTCAGAGACCAGAAAAAAGAGGCTCCAGCAGTGGAGACACCCCAAAGTCCCAGGGAGGCTGTTCCAGGTGAATCCAAAGCTTCAGCTCTTTCCCAGCCCTTCCCTAACTCTGATCCCCTCAGGGATCCAGCATCATCCATCTGGAGAACCAGGGAATAAAACAAACATTTTCATTTCAGCATCTCTGCAGCACAAAAGCCAAGAGGAGAAATCCATGTTGCCTTCACCAGCACCAAAGTGCTTTTAAGGCAAAAAAAGAGAGATCTTTGGTTGGGATCTAGTGGGGCCTCGTGGCTTTAAAGGAGAAATGGGATGCACACAGGACAGAAAAATTCCATCAATCACTTTGATTAGTAAAATTAAAGGCTGTGGAAATAAGACATAAACATCTCTAACATGTTTGAAGGCCTGGTCTAAACCCAGTGGGGTCAGTAAAGCTGAAGTGTTTTCCATGTGGCCTTAAGCCATTTGAATCCTGGGATTCTTCAGCCACAGAATCCAGGGATTCTCCTCAGGCCTGAGGGATTTCTACCCCCTGTTACCCCAACAATGCAGAGTTTGTGGATGGGGAGAGCTGGAAGGGAAATCTGGGAGCTCCTCAAGCCGTGAAGGACTCACAGGATGCACCAGATTCCCAGGAAAAGCTGCCACATCCACGTGGGCTTTTGCACAGATGCAGGGATGATGATGATCTGGACAACCCTTTCCATGAAGAAATTTCCCCTCATATCCAATCTAAATCTCCCCTGAGATTTAGAATCTTTGTTACCTCAAAGAGATTGATCCCAGCTGGGCTCTTTAGCAGCTCAGATTTTGAGGGGATTTGGGAAGCTCCATACAATTTGTGGTCATTTTTAGCAAATACCATTTTCCCCCCCAATTTAAGTGTTAAATAAGACAACAGCCAGCACCTGGCTGCTAATTCCAGCCTATAAAAAGGGGTTTTTGTGCACTCACAGAAGTTCACCACAACCCTAAAATAGGACAGTTCTTTCCAGAGCTTTTCTTCACCGAGATGACATTAACTATAATTTACATTTTAATTTTAATACAGCTCCTAGAAGGCAATAACATCTCCACTCAGCTCTATTTAACTGACTTCCTCTTTTTTTTTTTTAGTACTCCAGTGGATAACAGATTTCAAGGCACTCACAACCTTCCCAGTGCCTGGGATGGGTCCTGCTGGGAATGTCACAGGGGGGACACGGATCCTCCTCGCCCTGGGTCACTCTGGGGATGGAGAGTGGTGTCCTGAGCTTCACCACGGAGCTGCACACCCAGATGGAAAAATCCCAGATGGAAAAACCACCAGGACAGACCCTGGCAAGGTTTGAGTGTGCTGAATCCAGAGCTTTTTCCAGGTGGGTGTTTCCATGGTGACTCAGAGGTGGGAAAAGCAGAGCTGCTGTGTCACCAGGAATCCAATCCCACGGGGAACACCAGGTTCCATTGGAAAATCCTGACTGCAGCCTTGGAGAAGGAGCAGCATTTCACCTCTGGAGATCCAGTACCACAGATAAAATCCCTTTATGCTGAGTGTAATTTGGGAAATGTGGCAAATGCTGCCTGCCTGAGCAGCCAAAGCAGCCTGGAGAAATCCTGGAGCAAAGGCATCCCGTGGCCTGAAGGCTGGAAAAAAGACTGGAATGGTCCACAGTGCTGCTGAGAGCTTCAGGAGGTGCTCAGGCTGTGTGTGTGGTGGGATGAGGAGAGATTTCTTCCTGGGACAACACTCCAGGGAGGCCTCTGTGTCCCCTGCACAAAGCTGGAGGACATCATCCCTTGGGAAAGACCCCACTGCTCCTCAGGACCACAGGGAGGTGGAGCAGGCCCCAGGGCTCCTGCAGAAGTTGTTTTTTGAAGCCCAGGTTCTCAGTCTTGAATGCAGCTGCAGTGGGAGGCTGGAGAAGGGCAGGGAGATGTCCCTTCCAAGCTGTGTCCTCACAAGGCTCTTCTCACTCTGGAGTAATTAGTGCTGGCCCAGAGTCAGGCCTGGATTAGTGCCTGCCTCCATGGAATGTGTGTCAGCACAAAGCAGGGCAGTCCCAAAGCCAAGCCCACCCCAAATCCAGGCACACAGAGATGGGAACTCGGCCTGGGAGCTTGGGCTGTGTCCTCAGAGGTGCCTGTGGCCCCTGCCAGGGGCTGGCTCTGTCCCCTGTGCCTCTCCCTGCTCCCTCCTGCCAACATCCCCTGGGCAGCAGCTGCAGCCATGGAGACACGGCTCCAGGACAGCAGCTTGGATCTGCAGGGCTCCCTGGCACTGCCAAGGCTCCCTGGTGTCTGTGAGCACTCATCTCCCAGGGGGACAGGCTCCAGGACAGCGACAAGTGTTCACACAGGACAGGCCTCCTGTGGGAGAGGGAGAAGTTCCCAGCACAAGTCAGGGGTCAGAAGTGTCCTGTGCTGATGTGAGCATCACCCAGGATGATCCCCACAGTCCTGCAGGACTCACCCTGGCCACAGTTCCACAGAAAGCACAGGCCAGGAGGTGACCTCTTGCTTATCTGCAGATGGAAATGGGCCCAAGGTCATCTCAGAGTGAGTGTAAATCACTGCAGCTTCACCCACTCCAGTGGGAACATCAGATGAGCTGTGAGGAAGGAATTTTACCCTGGGAGGGTGGGCAGGCCCTGGCACAGGGTGCCCAGAGCAGCTGTGGCTGCCCCTGGATCCCTGGAAGTGTCCAAGGCCAGGCTGGATGGGGCTTGGAGCAGCCTGGGATAGTGGGAGGTGTCCCTGCCATGGCAGGGGTGGCACTGGGTGGGATTTAAGTTCTTTCCCAAGCCAAACCACTCCATGATCCTGATTCTAACTGGATGAGGCTCAGGTGCCACAGAGCCAGGGAGGGTCAGGGAGGATCAGGGAGGATCAGGGAGGGTCAGGGAGGGTCAGGGAGGGTCAGGGAGGATCAGGGAGGGTCAGGGAGCGAGGCTCCAGGGCTAATTGAAGAGTCCTGCCACAAACCCTTTCTTGTTTTAAGGACCAGGCCTGGCCCATGACAAAGCCCAGCCCATAACAAGGGTGGATGGGGGTGGGATGGAGGCCACAGGACAGGAACAAGCAGTGGGATTCAGATCCATGGACAGGAACCAGCAGTGGGATTCAGATCCATGGATGGACAGGAACAAGCAGTGGGATTTGGATCCATGGACAGGAACAAGCAGTGGGATTCAGATCCATGGACAGGAACAAGCAGTGGGATTCAGATCCATGGACAGGAACCAGCAGTGGGATTCAGATCCATTCCTCCAGCCAAAGGCCTCTGTGGGTTGTGCTGAGCAGGGAAATTGCTTTGTGCTGCCTGGCTTTGTGAGAGTTTAATTAAGCATGCCCTGAAGGGGATGAGGGAAAAGGAGCCCCCCAGGCTCTGGGGGTCCCCTCTGTGCTGTGGCCCTTTGGGGTTGTCCCTTGCTGCTGGCAGTGAGCACTGATGGTGGGCTCTGTCCCACAAAGCTGCCATTGTCCCTCTCCCCATGGAAATGGTCCCATGCAGAGAGCACTGGTGGCCTCCACCCTCGTTTGAGGCAGCTCCAGGAATCCCTCTGCAGCCTCCTGGGTGAGCCAAAGCAAGGTCCAGAGATACAGAACACTGAAATGACCTCGGGAGAGGGACCCTGGGATCACAAATGTGGGTGTGACATCTCTCAGCTGGACTCCAGCACCCATGGCCAGGGTGCAACCCCCTTGTCCAACCATTCTGGGCATGGCTGCTCCTGTTCCACTGCTCCCAGCTGAGATCTGGTCCTCTGCTTCCCTTCTCAGCCCCACATCAGCTGGAAAGACGTGGAGTGCTGACAGAGGGAATGACACAAACCAGGAGCTGCCACTGAGCTGCACCTCTGCTCCCCAACACCAAAAATCTCAGTGCCAGCACCACCCCGAGGCCAGGAAAGCAGAGAAATCAGAGTAATCCTGCTCCTGCTGACCACGTCCCTCAGGACTTCAGCAGAGGTTACAAGCACTCAGCATCCTGCAGCACCATTCCACAGGCTTGGGAGCAACATGGAACATGAACAAAATCACTTTCCATGCTGTACACGTGGTTCTGCTGACCTAAGGAGTAGAAATGAACCTGATAATTCAGTGGGAACCACCCGGAGGGAGCAGCACTTTGTCAGGGACACGCTGCGAGTGGGTCGGGCATCTGCAGCTGAATTCATGTGGAAAAAGAGTGGCTTTCCAATGACCTCCCCAAAAAACCTGCAGCTCAGTCCTTCCCAGCCAGTGCTGGAAGCTCTCTGACCAGCCAGGCTCACCTTCAGCTTGTGTTCATGCTCCTTGTTGACCCGGGACAGCAGCTGGGCTTTCCTTCTGTTGAGGGCGTCGATGAGGGCGTCACACTGGGCCACCAGGCAGGCCTCGAACTCCACACTGTTCTCCTGCAGGGCAAGAGGGGGTCAGAGCCCAGGGAACATCCCCAGTCCAGCTGGAAAACTGGATTTTCCTTTTCAGTGGTGCCACACGGGTCATCTTTGCACGTGCTGCCACCCAGGAATCCACAGCATTGGATATGGTGGGAAACGAGGTGGCAAAAACGTGGAAAAGGAGGTGGTGGCAGGTGAGGAACAGGGTTTGGATCCACCCAGGGCAGGGTTTGGATCCAGCCAGGGCAGGGTTTGGATCCAGCCAGGGCAGGGATGGGAAGGGCTCAGGACTCTGCTGTTCTCTCCACCAGCAGCAGTTCTGGGGGGGTTCAGGGGGGTGGGATGGAAAGGGAGGTGTGGGTTCCTTTGGGAGAGCACCCAGCACACCAAGCTCAGGAAGAGGGACAGGGAATGGCTCATCCTGGTGGGAAGGGGCAGTTTCTCAGCCTGGAGACTCCATACCTGGATTTGCTGCACCATGTTGCGGAGCTGGACCAGGAACTCCTTTGCCTCCTTGGCTCTGTCTGACAAACCATTCAGGGCCTGGGAAAGCTGGCTCTGTGGGGGAAGCAAAGAGAAAAGTTATTTCCATGTCCAGGACTCCTCCATCCCCCTGGACTGGGTGGGATTTGGGACAGGCATCCCACCAAGGTGTGTGTGCCTGAGTTCAAGGAGAGGAAAAGCAGGGTTAAGCATCATCTCAGAGACCCTGGCTTTGGAAAAGCAGATATTCCATGTCCTCCTCCTCCACAGGCACCCCTGGGTGATCAGGGACAAGCCACATCCACCCTGGGTCTCACAGTGAGCCATCTGCTCCCTCCCCTGGATCTGTTTCCTCCAGGGAATCACCAAACATCCTGCAGGATCTGTGCTGAGAACACAGGCCAGGTGAAGGTCTTCCTGCAAAACACCCACTGCTCCTTCTCCCTTTGGAGTGGGAACACTCCCACAGCCCTGGCCGTGCTGGGCTGAGCAGCAGAACGAGCTAATGACCATCATTATGTTCATCAAATGCTTTTTCATTCCCATGGCACTTCCCAAACACTCAGGAAATCTTCCCAGTCTCCCCCCCTTCCCGATTCCAGCAGTGGTTGGGTTGTCTCAAGAGCAAATCACCCTCAGCAATTTTCCTCTGGGAGAGATTTTGCCTCTTTTGTGGTTTGAGGGTTTTTTGGGGTGATCTTTCTTTGAGGGAGACACAGAAGGGAGCTGGGAAGGTGCCTGATGTCCCCCCAAATCTCCAAAAATCCACTGTGTCCATCCTTCCAGGGATCAGGATGTGTGTGATGGGAAGTGAGATGGGAGCAGGGCTCTGCTGAAATCAAGAAATGAAGAACAAAACCCAGCGCTGCCACCTTGGAGAGCCTTTAAAGGCCCAGAAAATAATGGCCCAGAAAATGACCCTGCTGCTGCTTCCCTGGGAGATGTTCATCTCACCCAAGTGCTTCCTGCATTTCCTCTGTAATTTATCGTGCCCACCTCGTTAGGATGTGGAGCTAATCAGCAAATGCATCTCTAATAAAAATGGGATTGCTAAATCAGCTCAGCAGGTCCCCCCATCCCTCCTCCCTCCCCCAGGCAAGGTCAGAGCCCTGCAGGGACAACCCAGCCTCTTCCAAAGCCTCCACCACCCTCCTCAGCCCTCCTGGATTTGGGAAGATGCCCCAAGCCCAGCAAGGTGTTTTGCTGAGAGCTGTGTTTCTGCAGGGCCCCAGCCCCTGAAGACACAGGCAATTAATGGAAAAAATCAGCAGGGGTTGGTTGTGTTTACAAGCTCCTCATTAAAATTGCAGCATGCTGGGTCAGGGGTTGTTTTTGTTGTTTTTTTTTTGCCTTTAAAGTCTTTAGAAGGCTTTTATTTTATTTTATTTTATTTTCCCCCCATTAACACACATTTCATCGAGGGTATCTTTAGATCAACATAATTCTTTGAGGCTTTCCTGATGGGAAAGCTTTTTAAAAGTGAGCTTAACATTTCATAAGAGCTCTGTGTGTGCTGTCCATGAAAGCTCCTTCACCCCAGACACCCCCAGACCTGCAGCAGAACGGCTCCCATGGGGCAGCAAGCTTGGAACCCCCTCAAAAAGCTGCTCCATCAGCTCAGAGCATCCCTGCCTGTGGTCCCACTGCACCCCTTTGTCAGCTCAGCCCTTCCCTGCCTGTGGTCCCACTGCACCCCTTTGTCAGCTCAGCCCTTCCCTCTGCTCCAGGTGCTCTTGATGCCTCCAGTGCGAGTGAGGAGCATTCTCCAGCCTGGTAAATGCAATTTTCCCATCATTTTAAGGCCAGTTCCTACACATGGGTGGGCACAGGAGCTCCAAGGTTCAGCTTTTCAGCAGCAGGAGCTTCACTCCCATCTCCAGGATGGGTCCCCCTCATGCTGGAGCTGTCCCAGAATGAAGCCATTCCCTGTGTCCTGTCCCTCCATCCCTTATCCAAGTCCCTCTCCAGCTCTCCTGGAGCCCCTTCAGGCCCTGGAGCCCTCCACAAGAGCTGTTAATATTTCTGACACACACTGGAAGGATTTCCCCTCTCTGCATCAACCTGGAATGCTGCACTTGGCATCTCCATGCGACAACAAAATCGTCGGGGCTTTTTGGGGTCAGGAGCCACCATCCACAGGATCATCCAGCCACCCCATGTGCTGGGGTGCCAACCCTCCACTAGCACAGGCAGGGAAATTAATGAGTGTGAAATGAAGAAAAATCCCATTTACCCACACCTTAAAATCAAGGGAGTTTGCTCTTTGAGGAGAGCTGCCCTCTTTTCTCAGGGCTCTGCAGTGAGAAGAGACCTCTGTGATTCACATCAGCATTAATGGGAGCTAAGCATTTCAATCTCTCTGTCCCCAGAGCACTTAGGGAGAGAATCTGTCCTCTCTCATAACCCTCCTCCTCCCCAGGCACGGCTGACAAAGGGATTTCTGTCACCCTCTCATTCTCCTTTGTCCCAGCACAGGGATGAGAGCAGCTGGTGCAGAAGATTGAGGGGCTCCAGGCTCCAAGAGATGGGAGAAAAGCATCATTTTAACTCTGCATGCTCACAACTGCTCTGGTTTTCCTCCTGTACAACCCAGCTGCTGGTGATGGAGCTCACCCACGTGAACTTTGAGGGAGCTGGGCTGGTTATTTTTGGAGGCTGGATGGGTGTGACAGCTCCAGCCACCGGGAAAAGCCTCAAGTTCAGCGGTGCTGGACAGGACAGGACAGCAGGAAGTTGGTCCCATTTCAAACCCCAGCTTGTTTGCAGGTTCTGGCACCAGGCAGGATCATGAAATCACAGAATTGGTGAGGTTGGAAAAGTCCTCTGAGATCCTGGGAGTCCCCAGCTGTTCCCCAGCACTGCCAAGGCCACCTCTGAGCCGTGTCCCCCAGTGCCACATCCGCATGGCTTTTAAATCCCTCCTGGAATGGTGAGTCCAGAACTGTCCTGGGCAGCTGTGCCAGGGCTGGACAAACCTTTCAGGAAGGAACTTCCCCCAATACCCAATCTAAACCTCCCCTGGCACAGCCTGAGGCCATTCCCTCTCCTCCTGTCCCTGTTCCCTGGCAGCAGAGCCCGACCCCCCCGGCTGTCCCCTCCTGCCAGGGACTTGTGCAGAGCCACAAGGGCCCCCTGAGCCTCCTTTGCTCCAGCCTGAGCCCCTTCCCAGCTCCCTCAGCAATTCTCCAGCCCCTTCCCAGCTCCCTCAGCAATTCTCCAGCCCTTTCCCAGCTCCCTCAGCCTCTCCTGGGGCTCCAGACCCTTCCCAGCTCTGTTCCCTTCTCTGGACAAGCTCCAGCCCCTCTTTGTCCTTTCCAGCACAGGGGACAGTCACTGCCCTGCTCCTGTTGCCACTCTGTGGCTGCTACAAGCCAGGTGCCTTTGGCCTCTTTGCCCACCTGGGCTCACATTCAGCTGCTGCCACCATCAAACTCACCAGAACTCACCCCAAAAGAGCTCTTGGCATCACACCAAGAGCTCAGGGGCTGCTCTGACACCCCAAGAAGTGCGACCAGCCCCTGTCTCTTCTCTCCTTCCAACCAAGTCACCTCCCAGCCAGTTCTTCCAGCGGAGCATCCCCATGGAAGTAAAAGAGGAGAGGAATACCACGGCAGGGAAAGGAGCTGTTCCCAGCTGCTCTGCTCCTGCCCTCCAAAGGCTGAGGAGCTGTCACAGATGCAGGAGTTGAACTCATGTGAGTCTTTCTTTTAATTAAAAGCACAGGACCTGCAGCCTTTGGATCTTGAGGCCAGCCCTCTGTACGTGATGCCTGACTAATTAAAACGGGATGTTTAATTAAAACTTGCATTCAGTCAGGAAGTTGATGAAGCTAAACTGCTGCTAATTGGCTTTTGGCTCCAGCCAGGAGTGCCTGACTTTTGGATTCAAGGCTGTCTCTAAGAAGAAACCAGGAGCTGCAGCCTGGGCTGAACCTGCCCCTCAACTCAGGGCTCAGACAGTGCCATGGCCTGGGATCCTGCAGGGGCTGCTCCTCGTGTCCTGGGATCCTTCAGGGGCTGCTCCTCATGTCCTGGGATCCTTCAGGGGCTGCTCCTTGTGTCCTGGGATCCTTCAGGGGCTGATCCTCATGTCCTGGGATCCTGCAGGGGCTGGTTCTCATGTCCTGGGATCCTGCAGGGGCCAGCTCTTGGGCACTTCCAGGGATCCAGGGGCAGCCACAGCTTCTCTGGGCACCCTGTGCCAGGGCCTGCCCACCCTCCCAGCCAGCAATTCCCAATTCCCAATCTCCCATCCATCCCTGCCCTCTGGCACTGGGAGCCATTCCCTGTGTCCTGTCCCTCCATCCCTTGTCCCCAGTCCCTCTCCAGAACAAGGCCAGGCTGGATGGGGCTTGGAGCAACCTGGACTAGAAGGAAGTGGGATGGAATGGGATGTCCTGAACATCCCTTCCA
This sequence comes from Parus major, assembly GCF_001522545.3. Classification (NCBI taxonomy): domain Eukaryota; kingdom Metazoa; phylum Chordata; class Aves; order Passeriformes; family Paridae; genus Parus; species Parus major. The sequence continues at coordinate 59,736,631 of NC_031774.1, read as the reverse complement.
ACCCAAACCATTCCTTGATCCTGTGATTCTGCAATCCCAGCTGCAAATATCTGTGACTCTGAGCCAGAGCAGGTGACAGGGTCTGAACACACGGCTCTCCTTGGCTCTCCTCCTTCACTGCAGCCATGCCAGGGAATCTGGGGTGTGCAGGAGGAAGGTGAAATGTAAATCCTTCATGGAGCAGCCCCTGGGAGAGCAGATCCATGAGGACAGCGTGCCTTGGGGCTGGATGCTCCTGCTGTCCCTGCCACAGCCTAGAGAGCAGCTGGGATGTGCAAAGAGGATCCTCCACACGATCTGGATCCCTGAGGGAGGGATCTGCACAGGGAATTATCCTGGGGACAACATTATTGCCATTGGAATTAATTCCAGGGCATGGAACATGCAGAGAGGTCCCTGAACCTCTGGAAAAGGAAGGGATGCCCCTAAAACCACCCCTGCTAATCCTAGAACCTAGAGCTGGGTCCTCCTGGGGCCCTTTGCCAATGCAGCACTGGGAAAACCCCAGGCAGGACCTGAGGAGGGAGGACACCCCAGGTGGGGACACTTTGGGGTTTGTCACCTCCATGGACACTCCCCAAGGACTCCCAGCCCATCCTTTCCCGTGCCAGTGGAGGGATGGGGCTGGTTTGGGATGCAGGGTGGGTGCAGAGCATCAGCCCTCACCCCTCTGCAGTGCTGAGGGCAGCCCTGGAGACACAGACACAGACACAGGGAATTTTCCTCCTGCAGCCCTCTCCTTCCCAAAGCTGCCAGTGGGAAATCCTGCTCCAGAAGGGACTGGGGGCCAAGCCAGGATGGAGACAGTGGGGAATTCAGCTGGGAAAAAACCTCCCATCCCCTCTGCCAGGCAGAGCTGGGGGAGGCTGTGCAGTGGGGTTTGCCCCATGCCAAACCCCAAACCCAAAGTGCTGCCTGCCAGCTGCCAGGATTTTGTTAAAGCCACTTATTTCTTTCACAGTGTTGATAACACAACAAGCCAAGAGCAGAAACCCCTGCCAACCCCTCGCAGTTTGGAGGCTTCATCAGCCCAGCTCAGGTGGTTTTGATTTATTCCCAGCACAGTAATTGTTTATTGAGGTGGACACACACCCGTCCTCCCCTGCAGTGAGGAGCTCTGGGTGTTCTGGGGAGAGCTGAGCATGGCATCCCCGTGATCCAACCATCATAGATCCCAAATCCCATGGATTTAGGGAGAGCTGGGCTGCAGATCCCCAGAAGCAGCCCCTGGAATATCCATGAGAAGAGAAGAGCCAGCTCTGGACAGCTGCCTGTCCCACAGGACAGGATGGCCTGACCATCCCCTTCCACACGTGGCTAAATCCCTGCCCATTTCAGGGCCCAAGCCCCGTGTCCATGGGATATTTTCCTCCCCCAGGGTTGCCCTAACCTCCCTGTGAGGTGATGCTGGCAATATCCAGGCGGAGCTGAAGCCCCCAGCCCCGATGTGCTGTGGCTGGGGTGCACAGATGGCTTTGTTCAGGCAGACACAAGGGCGCTGCATTCCCTCAGCAGGCAGAACTGATTCAAAAGCTCCAGCCTGGAAATAAAACAAGGATAGATTCTTTTCAAGCATGACCTTACTAAAACCCTTTCACTGCCTCCCATGTGGGATCCCCAGGCCCTGGGCAGGCACAGGGTGCTCTGCCTGCTCCCAGCCTCGCTGCAGGCCATTCCTGCTGCATTTAGTGTTTTATTCAGCCTGCTCACAGTGACAAATCCTGCAGCAGTGGCAATATCTGCCATCCATCTGCACTTGCCTGGGTCCAGCTGGCTGCCCAGAGCCCCTCACCCCACACCCTGAGCAGCCCCCAAGTTTGGGGGCGCTCCCTAAAAGGAGATTTGCAACCTTTTCAAAATTTATTCGCTGCTGGAAGCAGGAGATTAAGGGTAAAAACCAGCAATTCTTCTCCTGGCATGGATTCTAAGGCACATAATAGTTATGTCAGAGCTGTGAAAGAACAAGTGTGGCCTGCAGAGCTCCTGCTAGGAGCCATGTGTGTGAGGGCCTGGCTGGAATGGCTGGGATGCTGTGGGGACAGGTCACACGCTGCTTTTTCCTTGCTGAAATGAAACAGCAAAGCGTTTTGCTCCTGCTGGGAAGCTTTGTGCTCACTTGAACCTGTCATTCCCTGGCTCCCAGGCCAGCTGGTGCTCTGCAGCCTGCAGGGATTCCTCAGCAGGATTTGGGAGAAGCCTGGAGGAGGAGGAGAACCCCTGAATTCCTGCGTCCCTGCTCTTTGATCCCATTTCTTTGAGGGGCAAACCTCATGGAAAATCTCCCCAGCAGAAGACACAAAGCCAAGTGGCCTGAGAGATAACAGCATTCCAAAACCATGGAGATGGTCTTGGGACCCACTTCCATCAGAGGGATCAGCTTGGGTTTATCTTATCCCCCTGGAAAAGGGCTGCTCTAGGATGATTCCTTGCAACCTGGTAAATCCTAAAATCATCAAAGGTTGGAAGAGACCTCCAAGATCATCAAGTCCAACCTTCCAGGTTGGCTGAAGCTGAGCAAGGCCAGTTTTGCCCTCAGGGACACTCAGTGTGACTTTCTTGGCTGGAATTTGGACTGAACAAATACCAAAGTTCCAGGATGTCCTGGGCTGCTCCTGACTGTGAGGATGTATTAAAGATTCTCTGTCCTTGCTTTGATATAGGATTGAGTCTTTGATTTTTAGGGAGAGGAAATGAAAGCAGCTCACAACAGCCCTTTGATTTTGTCCAATTAATTCCTGGTTTGCTTCATTAACGACCACCAGAAAATGATCTTAGATTTTCCCTGCCAACACCTGACATGGGCCCCTTTGAAAGCACAGGCAGAACTGCAGGATCTCTTACAGGGATGCTGAGAAAAGCTCAACCAGGAGCTGCTGCTCTCCCACAGCTACAGAGAGGGGCAAACAAGGTAAGGACAGGAAGGAAAAACTCCAAATATCCATTTGTTGGGTGAGCTGGTGATGAGGTTCTCTCTTCATGCTGCAGGAGAGACAATTGGGTTGTGTCCATGAGAGGAAGCAGCCCTGCACATGGACATCAGGGTGGAAAATCAGGACAAGAGAATTCCAAATCCATGCTGAGTCTGGCTTTTTTTGGGGATCTGAGCCCTGGCAAGAAGACCCCCAGCTTTGCTAAGGGCTGGTTCTTGTGTCCTGGGATCCTACAGGGGCCAGCCCTGGACACTCCCAGGGATCCAGGGACAGCCACAGCTGCTCTGGGAATTCTATTCCAGGCTCTCCCCACCCTCCCAGCCAGGAATTCCCAATTCCCAATCTCCCATCCAGCCCTGCCCTCTGGCACTGGGAGCCATTCCCTGGGTCCTGTCCCTCCATCCCTTGTCCCCAGTCCCTCTCCAGCTCTCCTGGAGCCCCTTCAGGCCCTGCCAGGGGCTCTGAGCTCTCCCTGGATCCCTCCCTTCTCCAGGAGAACATTCCCAGCTATCCCTGGATCCTTCTCCTCTCCAGGAGAACATTCCCAGCTCTCCCAGAGCAGAGGGGCTCCAGCTCTTGGAGCAGCTCTGTGGCTCCTCTGGACTCTCTCCAGCAGCTCCACATCCTCCTGATCTCCAGTTTTCTTGTCCAGCCTCCTCCCCAGCCCTTATTTAACTGCAAACCATCCCTGGAGATGACACACTGGGATTTTCCATGTGAGCCACTGCACTAGCCCAGTGGCCACCTGAGCCAGAGGTGACCACTGGAGCCTGGCTGGGCGACCCAGAGGGAGCTGTGAGCTCTGCACCTCAGAGGGCAGCACTGGGGACACAAAGGTGACACCTGGAGCTGACCCTGGAGCTCAGGACACCAGCTGAGTCTTTAAAAGCCATTTCCTCCTGTCTGCTGCCTGGGGTGAGGGGAATCCAGGGCTCTGGGGCTTAGGAGTGAAGGGAAAATGCCACAAGGAGCAGGGATCAGCTGAGGGGGGGGATTAGCTGCTAAGCAGCCTGCTCAGGAAATGCAGCTCCATTAACGACCTTTCTCTCTAATTAAGGCTCTGTAATGAATTTGTTGCTTCTTAAGAGCAACAGGAATGCTCTTTCTGTGGCTGCTGAGATGGGGGAGATCTTCCTTGATCAACCAGTTCCTTCTGACCTCCTCCAGAAGCTGAACTCGGCTTCCTGAGGCTGCTCATAACTGGATCCACTGCCTTGATTACCTGGCACTAATTAGCAATATTACCCCTGATATTTGCTGTGCACTGATTTCCTCAACAGGTGCAGCAGCCCAGTGGGGAACTCCATGTCAATAATGCAGCTCCCTGGATTTCTCCTGGATGATTGTTGAGGGCTGGATCTGTGCTGGCAAGGGGAGTAAAGGACAGCAGCTCTGGGTAAGGTGCAAACGAGGTTTTCCAGGGTATTTCTGCAGGTTCCTTTCAGCTTGGACTTTTCTTCTGGGTGTTTTGTCCTGGATGTTTGTCTGCAATGAGTCCTGCCCTTCATCATTCCCAGGGAAAGGAAATCTGCCAGGATGTGCCTGACTGCAGCAGGCAGCCCCAGTGAGGTCAGAATCCCAGAGTGGTTTGGGTTGGAAGAGACCTCAAAGCTCATCCAGTTCCACCCCAGCCACAGCAGGGACACCTTCCACTGTCCCAGGTTGTTCCAAGTCCTGTCCAACCTGGCCTTGGGCACTTCCAGGGATCCAGGAGCAGCCAGTCCTGCTCAGGGATCCTTTGGAAAAGGGGTGGTGGCAGGAATTTGGGGGTGAGAGCAGGGCAGGACACAGCTCCACTGGGAGAGCTGGATGCAGCTCCTCGAGGACTGGGCTGCTCTGGAACGGCACCACAGAGCTGCACTGAGGCTTCCTGCTTCAGCTGAGAAAATTCTTGGGGTCAAGACTGGCTGGAAAAGGCTTTTCTTGGTCAGAAATGAGGAGAAATAGCTGTCACCTCCTGAAGGGAGCTCCAAGAAATATGGAGAGGGGATTTTTTTATTAGGGCATGGAGGGATAGGACAGAGGGGAATGGATTCACACAGAGAGTAAGTTCAGATTGGATATTGGGAAGGAATTCCTGGCTGGGAGGGTGCGCAGGCCCTGGCACAGGGTGCCCAGAGAAGCTGTGACTGCCCCTGGATCCCTGGAAGTGTCCAAGGCCAGGCTGGATGGGATTTGGAGCAGCCTGGGACAGTGGAAGGTGTCCCTGCCATGAGCAGAGGGTTGGAATGAGATGGGCTTGAAGATCCCTCACAACCCAAACCATTCTGTGTTTCTTGCTGTGAATTCCCACCAGTTCTAGAATTTAGAGACCAAAAATAAAATAAAAAAGATTAGAGGCAGAGCAGCCTCTCTCCAGGACAAACACCAACACAGACCCTCACACAATGCTCAGGGAACACTGAGCCATGGTCAAACATCTCAGCTCTTCCCAAGGATTCCCACAACACAAAAAGCAGGATGTGAAACACTGATGGCATCGTGGCCATCCTTAATTACATCCTGGGGGCACCAAACTCCTCTCTCTTCCTCAGCTCCCTAAAACCCTCCCTGCTCCCCTTGAGCTCCCTTCTGCCTCAGGCCTGAGCAGTGACTGCAGAGGCTTTGAGCTCATCAGAGGAAAATGAGCTCCTCAGGGACTGCTGTGAAATGTTTATACAGAACACACGAGCACTGGGGAGTGACTGCCAGGAAAGGTCAAGGAACTTTAAATCACTTCCAGTCTATACCTCTTCCAGCCTAAATCACTTCCAGCCTAAACTTCTAATCTAAACCCCTTCCAGCCTAAACCTCTTCCAGCCTAAACTTCTAATCTAAACCTCTTCCAGCCTAAATCACTTCCAGCCTAAATCACTTTCAATCTAAACCAATTCCAGCCTAAACCTCTTCTAATCTAAACCACTTTCAGCCTAAACCACCTCCAATCTAAACCAATTCCAGCCTAAACCNCAGCCTAAACCACCTCCAATCTAAACCAATTCCAGCCTAAACCTCTTCTAATCTAAACCACTTCCAGCCTAAACCACCTCCAATCTAAACCTCTTCCAGCCTAAATTTTTAATCTAAACCACTTCCAGCCTAAACTTCTAATCTAAACCTCTTCCAGCCTAAACCACTTCCAGCCTAAACCACTTCCAGCCTAAACCACTTCCAGCCTAAACCACTTCCAGCCTAAATTTCTAATCTAAACCACTTCCAGGCTAAACTAATTCCAGCCTAAACCAATTCCAGTTTAAACCTCTTCCAATCTAAACCAATTCCAGTTTAGACCTCTTCCAGTCTAAACCACTTCCAGCCTAAACTTCTAATCTAAACCAGTTCCAATTTAAACCACTTCCAGTCTAAACCTCTTCCAGTCTAGACCACTTCCAATCTAAACTTCTTCTAATCTAAACCTCTTCCAGCCTAAACCACGTCCAGCCTAAACTTCTAATCTAAACCTCTTCCAGTCTAAACCTCTTCCAGTTTAAACCACTTCCAGTCTAAACTTCTAATCTCACCCACTTCCAGCCCAAACCCCTTCCAATCAGGTGAGTGCTAGGGAAAGGTTCCTGCTGCATTTGAAGGACACAAACCCCTGCTGCATCTTTTTACTCAACAAATCTGGAGGCTGTTCCTGTGAGTGCTGAGCAAGTTCCAGCAGGCAAACTCTGTCTCCTCAGTTTTTCTCTGTGGTGGATGATGAAAAAACGTGGAAGCAAAGACTTAGGTCATGCTCTCGTGGGTGGAGATGTGTGTCCTGTACAGAATAAAGGTGCTGTGGACAGAACAAGGCCATGAAGCTGTCAGGGCACGGGCACACCCAGTTTTTTGGGGTGGAATTAGCACAGGAATACACAGATGTGGTCACCACTGCATCTTCTCCTCCATCTCCATCCAGGCATTGCCCAACACCCAGGAATGTGCCCACTGCAGATCTTTCTGCCTTAAAATTCTGCCCCATCTGCCTCCCATCCCATCAGTGCCTCCACTCCAGTGCTTACTCACACTTCAGCTCTCCCATCCCATTATTGCATTAAGTCTTTAAATCTGATTACATTGTTTGGAGTTAAATTTAAACCTGATTAACTGCATAAACAATGATTTTTTTTCCCCCCCCTCCTCAGTTCTGGCCCTAACCCAGGGCTGAGAGCTCTGTGGGGTAATTCCTCTTCCTGCAGGGAGAGTATTGACCATCCTTTTGTCTTGTCCTACAGCCTTTAATCACCATCTGGGTGCTGGAGTCAGGCTCAGCCATAAACAGCCTTGACAGCTCGCCAGCATCTTGACTTTGCTTTGACATTTAATTGCCCAGAAATGCAAATTGCATTGGATTCTCCAGTTCTGAGCAGTCACTGAGGCAAAAAGGGAAAGGAACACATCCCATGGCTGGGATGGGTGTGAGCATGAAGGCTCAGAGAGCTGGGGGTGTTGACTTGGAGAAGGCTCCAGGGAGAGCTCAGAGCCCTTTCCAGAGCCTGAAGGGGCTCCAGGAGAGCTGGAGAGGGACTGGGGACAAGGGATGGAGGGACAGGACACAGGGAATGGATTTAAGCTGAAAGAGGAGAAATTCAGGTTCAATATATGGAAGAAATTCTTCCCTGTGAGGGTGGGGAGTGCCCAGAGCAGCTGTGGCTGCCCCTGGATCCCTTGGAAGTGCCCAAGGCCAGGCTGGACAGGGCTTGGAGCACCCTGGGACAGTGGAAGGTGTCCCTGCCATGGCAGGGGATGGAGTGAGATGGGATTTCATGTTCCTTCCCATCCAAACATTCTGGGATTCCATGAATCTATCAAGTCCCACCACAGAGAGCAGCTCAGTCAAGCCCCTTCCTCCTGAACTTGTCCCTGATGTGGCAGCAGCTCCTCATCCCACAGCCCTCTGCCTCCCTGGCTGCTGCCCAAAACTGGGATTTGACACAATTTCAGGGATTTAGCTCAAGGGAGGTTTGCAAAGGCACAGATGGGAGATGGCATCTCATTCCCTTCGGCTGCAGACACACAGAACTTCCCCAGGACAGGAGGAAACACAAATATCCTCCACAAAGTGCCTTTGCACTCTTCTCCTGGTGCTGCAGCCTCCAAGGATGGGCTGCTGGACCCAAAAACTTGTCTGCCTTTCCCAAGGGAAGGAGCCAAACAAAAAGTCTCTCCTCTCCCACTCAAATCTTACCTTGGACTCCTCTGAAATCCTAGAGAAGTAAAAAATGAGGATTTTTGTGTGTGCTCCTTTTGGCTGCTTCTCTTAGCCATGTGCCACTGTGAAAAGCAGCCTGGGGTGTGAAGTGAAACAGCATCAGATGGAAGGGGTTGGAGCAGATGACTTTTAAGGTCATTTCCAACCCAAACCATTCCATGATTTTATGACTACAGCCTGCATTTGCTCATTTCCATCCTTGGCTCAAATCCAAAGCAGCCTCAGGCCATTATTTCCCATTCCTGATGGGATGCTGGCTAATCCCTGCTGAAGGAGATGGCTTTTGGGGTCATTAACACTCGTTCAGGCCATTGCCCACACGCCAAAATTCCCAATCCCAAAGTGGGAACAGGGTGGAATTAACCACATTTCCATCACTAGGACTGAAGTGTGGAACTTCTTGCTGCACCCATGGAAACACAAAGCCTCCAGCAGCCTGCTTGAGGTTTGAAGACCTTCCCAATCCCCTCTCCAACCTTCTCTCCCCCTCTCATGCCCAGCTTGCTGATTTTTCCCGAGATTCCATTTTCCAGCCGCTCTCCTCTGCGGTTTGCAATCGCCCCCACCCCCGGGTGCCCCACACCACCACTGTCCTCCAGCTGAGGCTGGGCTGGCAGGAACGTTCCAAACATTCCAAACATTCAGGACAGCTCACAGCACCTTTTTGGGGTGGTTTTTGTGCTCTCCTTGGAGCTCTTCTATGGACTTGACTAATTAAATCCCTGCCCATCATCACCATCATCTCCTCAGGAAAATCCATCAGCACCGACCTGACCTCCAAGCGTGCAGCAAGGCCCTCCCTCTGCTTGTCTGATGGGTTTTTAGGAGGATGTGGCTTCTCCTCAATCATTCCCTTTGGTTTTTCACTCAGCATTGCTCTTGGCCTGTGCTTTAAAGCTCGTGTTCCACGGTGAGCGCCCGACGGGCACAAAAGCGACGCGCGAAATCCTCCCGAGATGTTCTGTGTGATGGGGATGCCCAGAGCCATCAGCAAAAACACATTTCAGGGATTTGAGCATTCCCAGCAGCCTCCCTGAGCTCTCCATCTCCAGGAAACAGCAGCTCTGCCCTGCTCAGCACAGGCACTGCAATGCTCCCTTCACCAGCACCAGGACATCAGCTCATTATCACTCATTTTATGCTTCCTGCTTTTAATAAGATTGCTGGATTCACACAGCAGCAGGAAGGAGGAAAACATGGATCACCTGGTCTTTTCTGCTTCATTTCTTCCCCCTCCAACAGGATGGGAAATGCTCCCTGGAGAGCATCACTTTGGATCTGTGCTTTCAGCCAGGAGCTTCTGGAAGATTCCAGGCAGCCTGAAAGACGTGGAGCTCTCAGCAGTGGAGCTGACAGAAGACAGGGAATGGTTTTCCATTGCCAGAGGGCAGGGATGGATGGGAAATTGGGAAGGAATTCCTGATGGGAGGGTGGAGTATGGAAATAGAGAATGGGAAAATAAGGGCTTGGGTAGATTTGTCCCTCAGATGCTCCAAGGGCTGGAGTCCCTCTGCTCTGGAGCCAGGCTGGGAGAGCTGGGAATGTTCACCTGGAGAAGGGAAGGATCCAGAGACACCTCAGAGCCCCTTGCAGGGCCTGAAGGGGCTCCAGGAGAGCTGGAGAGGGACTGGGGACAAGGGATGGAGGGACAGGACACAGGGAATGGCTTCAAAATGGAAAAGGGAAGACTTAGATGGGATATTGGGAAGGAATTCCTGGCTGGGAGGGTGGGCAGACCCTGGCACAGGGTGCCGGCACAGGGTGCCCAGAGCAGCTGTGGCTGCCCCTGGATCCCTGGAAGTGTCCAAGGCCAGGTTGGAGCAGCCTGGGACAGTGGAAGGTGTCCCTGCCATGGAAGGGGTGGAATTGGATGGGATCTGAGGTCTCTTCCAACCCAAATCACTCTGGAAAACTCTCCTTCAGCTACTGCTGCTGCTCCTGGGCAGAAAGCTGGGTTTGAGCTCTCAGAAGACTTTCCTAATCTGCAGTATTTTATGACAAAAGCTGTGTGACTGAAAAAGAAAAAGAGTTTTTGCCTGCCAGGAGCATCATTGCCTGAGCAGAGCTGCTCCCAACCCATCACATCATGAAGTGGCTTCACCGTGGGGACAAAGCAGAGCAGGGACACTGCCAGGTCCCCTGGGATTCACACAGTCCTGCCCTGCCCCTGGGAGTTCTCTGCAAGACACCCAAGGCAAGGTCTGAGGACCAGGATTTCACATTTCCTTCAAAGCAGCGCTTTAGAAATCCTTCCCATCACCATGGAGACTGGAGCCCCGGGAATGCAGCGCTCACCAGGGCTGGATCGGGTGGATGCTGCCAGGAAAACACACCTAGGCAGCTCAGATCTCACCTCAAACACAGGAAATCAAAGGAAAAATTCAGGAAAAAATCACAGGAATTCAGCTTTTCTTCTCTGTTAACTCCTTCTTCCAGGCACTGGGCTCTGAGCCCCTACAGCTGGATACAAGCCTCCCAGGTTGGAAAGGGAAAGGTTTGGGATTAATCCCAAATTGTGACAGCATTTGGTGCTGCAGATACCCAAAAAACCAGCCTGGATTACAGAGACTCCAAAATGTGGAGAGAGCTGGATTTACAGAGATGGGAAAGCATCTCATTCCCAGACTGAGAATAAACAGAAACCCCACCTGGGCACAGGAGGAATTCCTCAGGCCCCTGTTCCTCCTCTGGAAGGGGGCTACAGGAAAACAAACCCAAGCTGTCTCTGGAAATCAAGCTCAGAAGATGTTTGGAAATGGCCTTTTGGGAGCCAGGATTCCCAAGGAAAATAAACCCCAGAGAGAGGCACTGAGTGATAAAAGGATTGAAGCAGGAGGAGACTGGGAATGGTGTAGGGAAAGGAGGAAGAGAGGCAGGGAAACCACAGAATTATGAGAAGGCTGCAGATCCATTCATAAAAAGGGAAGAAGAATAAATCAAGAAGAGCTGAGATAATGAGTACCTTCAAAAAAAATTAATCTTTAATAGGAAGGGACGCCTGGCTAATCAGGAAGCAATGAAGAACTTGTCAGTGTTTCCACAGAGAATGAGGAGTGAGGGGGCTCTGTCCCCACAGCTGGAAGGAATCTGAGCCACTGGAGCACAGCAACACATCCTGGTGTCATCAGGGAATCCCTCAGGATTATTTATGGGGAAGTGAAGAATCCAGGAAATACCAGGGGATGGGAGCAGGGGGATAATTCACATTTAATGCAGTAAAAGGTTTGGGGTTTTTTTAGGGGAAGGTGCTTACAAGGAGAAAAAAAGAAAGAAAAACCAGGCTGAGGAGGAAAGGAGGCACAGATACAGATCTAAAACAATGTGGTGCTGAGGATGCCAAGGCCACCACTGCCATGTGTCCCCAAGTGCCACATCCACACGCCTTTTAAATCCCTCCAGGATGGGGACTCCCCATCCAGCTATGCTGTGACTGGACAGCCCTTTTTGGGACAAAATTCCTCCTAATATCCACCCAAATCTCTCCTGGTGCAACTTGAGGCCGTTTCTTGTCCCATCTGTGGGATGTCCACCCCACAGAGCAGACCCAGCCCAGTCAGATCAGCCCAGTCAGCTTGAGCTCATTAGCCCAGATTATTAATTAGCTCCCAGGTGTTCAGCCTGAGTGTCCCTGCCACAAGCCATTGGATTGAGGATCCAGAGGCAGAGAACAAACCTGGATTTGTCCCTTTGTCCTGTCTGTCACCTCCAGCCTCGGAGTGCTGGCACTGCCAGGAGCTCTGGTGGCTCCTCACGAGGGAATCCAGGACAAAGGGCCTACACACAAATGTCACAGAGAACCAGGGCTTTTAATACAACCCCTGCACACAAATGTCACAGAGAACCAGGGCTTTTAATACAACCCTAAAATGTGAACTTTGGACTTTTTCCAGTGGCTGTTTCCTTTTTTCCCCTCAGTTTTTCTGAGGTGAGTGTTGTTACCTTGGTGCCAGGGCCTGCTCCTTTCCCTTGAAGGCTTTATTTAAATATCTTTCCGTTTAAACTTACAACCAGTTTTGAACACAGGAAGCAAAAGCAGCTCATTAAGCAAAGCTTGCCCAGGCCTGTCCTTCCCATCTTTCTCTCAAGCCCAGGGAAGGGGCTCCCAGCAAAGCAACAAAAACATTCCCAGCACACGGAGCAGCACCAGGATTCTGAGATGTCACCATCTGTCACCATTCCTGTCACTTCCAGGCTGGAAAGCCACCAAGGAGGGACCTGTGTGCCCTAAAGAGGCCTTGGACACTTCCAGGGATCCAGGGGCAGCCACAGCTTCTCTGGGCACCCTGTGCCAGGGCCTCAACACCCTCAGAGCCAGGAATTTCCAATCTCCCATCCATCCCTCCCTCTGGCACTGGGAGCCATTCCCTGTGTCCTGTCCCTCCATCCCTTGTCCCCAGTCCCTCTCCAGCTCTCCTGGAGCCCCTTCAGGCCCTGCAAGGGGCTCTGAGCTCTCCCTGGATCCTTCCCTTCTCCAGGTGAACATTCCCAGCTCTCCCAGCCTGGCTCCAGAGCAGAACCCTTCAATTACCTCCATATCCCATCTACAGTCACACATATTTAATTAACAGACCATAATATCTGCCACTGACAACACAGGCATCAAAAATAATCCTCTCAGCATCAACCCTGCCTCAGAATAAACACCTATTTTTTGCTGCAGAGCTGTGCAGCCACCAAGACCACCTGCTTTTAGAACATTCTCCCTCAGGAAAGAGGTTTATGCACATGCAAAGTGGTGAAGGCAGCGAGTTGTTACATAAAGTGTTATATAAATTATCTACCGAGTGCACAGGAATGTTCAGAGTCAAACCCCACCATGCTTGAAGGAATCAATCACTTCAAGTCACCAGAGATATTCCTGACATCCAGGAGAAACGAAGGAGGCAGAATCAGGCCTTAAATCCCAAACTGGACACACATTTGTGACATTATTTGTACTCAAGTGATCTCCTGGCTCCTTCAAACTGTAACTGCAAATCAGCTTGGAGACCCCAAAACATTTAAATCAAATGGCTGCAATAAAATATTTATTTATTTTTTTAAAATAAATGTTTTACCCAGGTTAAAAGCTTTTCTCAGAGGTGGAGATTAGGCACAAAACTCTGCTTTGGATCCTTGTGAAGCACATTTAGGAACAGGTTGTGGTTTATAGTTTGAGTTAGGCTAAATCAGCACAGCCCCCCTGAACTCCACATGCAGCACATGCTCTCACCAGGTGTTTTCCCCATAAACTTCATTATTTTTCATTTAAATCAGCTGTACTTTGGGGCAAGGACAAGGAAAGTGGATTTTTCCTGTGTTCAGGAGCCTGGGATGTGACCTTTTCAGGAAGGGCTGCATAAACACAAACCCCACTGGTGGGTTTTGCTTTAAATTACACTTTATTTTCCTGTCTGTAACACATTCACTGGGAGGGAACTGAGCCATGACTTTAACTCTGAATAAATCCCAGAATGGTTTGGGTTGGAAGAGGCCTTGAAGCTCATCCCATTCCACAATCCCAGGTTGCTCCAAGTCCCACCCAACCTGGTCTGGGACACTTCCAGGGATGGAACAGCCACATCTTCTCTGCTCCAGTGCATCACCATCCTCACAATAAATAATTTCTTCCTTAAATCCAAGTTGAATTTTAGTTTAAAACCACCACAACCGACCCTGTTACAAAGTGTGTCCCTCCCAAAGCCTTGGGAGCTGACATAATTCCTGAGTATTTAACAATTCCCAGCTTTGCTGAAGCCAAAGCCGTGGCATATGGCAGGAAGGGATTTTATCCCACCACACACAGCCTGCTGCAGTCGTGACATAAATTATCCCTTGACTTTCCTGTGGATGCAGCACAAGATGAACTGAGGTGCCAAATGCTGAGTGCACAAGGTCCCTGGAAGACAATCTGTGCTAATTGCCACAAGTGACCTTGTGCAGCACCATCCTCCTGTCATTTCAGCTGCAGATGATCCCAGGAATCCCAACAGCCCCATAAAAGCATCCCACAACTGCAGGAAGTGTTCCCCCAGCTCAGAGCTCATGTTTGAGGCCACCTTCCACCAGACCAGGCTGCTCCAAGCCCTGTTCAACCCAGTTTGGGACAAACTGAACAAAATATCTTTGTCCCTGAAGCCTCTCCAGGTGCTGGAGCCCTGCAAGGTGGGGATGGAGAAGGCTGGGTATGATCCTGCTTCCTTTCCCCTTTCCTTCTCCCATCTTGCAGCAAATTCCTTCAGGCTTCCCACAGTGAGACATCCCAGAGAATCCCAGAATCCTTGAGGTTGGAAAAGCTCTCCCAGCCCATGGAGTCCCAGCTGTGCCCGGTGCCCACCCTGTCCCCAGAGCTCCGAGTGCCACCTCCAGCAATTCCTTGGGCACCTCCAGGGATGGGGAATCCAAACCTCCCTGGGCACTTCCAAGGCCTGAGCTCCCTTTCCATGGGGAAATTCCTGCTGCTGTCCACCCTGAGCCTCCCCTGGCCCAGCCTGAGGCCTGAGCTCTCCTCCTGTCCCTGTTCCCTGGCAGCAGAGCCCGACCCCCCCGGCTGTCCCCTCCTGCCAGGGACTTGTGCAGAGCCACAAGGGTCCCCTGAGCCTCCTTTGCTCCTCTGGCACCTTCCTACCGCTCCCAGCTCATCCAGGAATCCCATCCCAGGCCAGCCAGGCACATCTGGCACGATCCAACAGCACAGCATGGCAGCAGGAGCCAGCAAGGCAGCACCCAGCTGGCAACCTGGCACAGACATGGGCAAAGCACCTGCCAGCCAGGAATGGACAGAAGATCCTCCCTGGAGCTGCCTGTGGCCTGTCCTTCCCCACCTGCCAGCCAGGAATGGACAAAAGATCCTCCCTGGAGCTGCCTGTGGCCTGTCCTTCCCCACCTGACAGCCTGGCACGGAATCCAGGGACAGCACAAGCCACAGATGGGCTGAGTGGCCACAGCTCCAGCAGCACAGCACGGCCCATCCCAGCAAATGAGCTCCTTGTCCCTCGTTCTGCCACGAGCAGGGCAGGGGGAAGGTGCAGAATCCACTGCCAGAGGGCAACATTTAAAATAAAATAAAATAAAAAAATTAAAAAATGCTATATTCACACATTTTCACTGCTGTGCTCCGGGGGAGGTGAGAAATCATCTCAGAGGTGAGAAATTGCACCCAAGCTCTGATTCACCAAGGTGTGGGCTGCTCTGCCAGCACAGACCTCAGCAAGTGCCCTCTGAGGTCCTCATTTCCTGGGAACAAAATGTCAGCATGGAAGAGGTGTTGGTGCAGGACGGGCTCCGTGTGACAGCGTGACACGAGCCACCAGCTCCTGGGGGAGCACAGCCTCACCCAGAGCTGCATGGGCAGCAGGAATGGCACAAAAAAAAGGGGATTTGGATCAAAGAAGCACCAAGGAATGAAGGGTGGGATAATCTGACTGCTCCCTCAGACAGCAGGGCTGAGGTTTCCATGTGTTTTCCATGGGAGATGAAGCTTGGTTTGCACTTCTGGTGAAGAATGAGTGCTGTGCTCCCAGGGAATCTGTCAGGGATGATGGATAAGTGGATGGTCCATGGGGATTTGGGAAATTTACCCTGAGAGCTTTTATTCCTGCCAATAATTCCACAGCAGCCTCTGCCTCTCCTTCCAGGACATTATCTGAGGCAGGGCCACCAGAGATTTATACCCCCAGCTCTCTCTGCCTTATGTGCTTGCTGTAAATAGAAATTTATCCAATTCATCCCAGCAGGACGAGCTGAATGAACAGGGAATGAGCTGGATTCTCCCCAATTTATCAGCTCAGACACCCCAACGTGAGAAAGCATTCAAGTCATGCCCTAAAATCTCTGTGACTTCAACTGGAGCCTGAGCAAGGCTGGAAGAGCTTTCCCAGGGAGGGAGGGAGGGAAGCTGATGCTCCCACTGTGTCCTTGATGGGATTTCACCCAGCCCTCACAGCTCCTCCACGCTGATTTTGGAAATTCCCAGTCCATCTCCATGAGTTCCATCAGGAATTCCCATCACAATTGTTGCTGGGCTGGAGGAAGGGCCCTGGTGCTAAACACACATTTCCTGGGAGAGGACAGACAGGGGGGTTGTGCAATTATTTGCCCAGAACTAAGCAAGTCCTTGGCAGGGATCTCCTTCCCTTTACAGCATCCTCAGGGAAATGCTGCCACAATTCCACAATTCTGGGTCTTGTGGAAACAGCTCTGCCAGGAAAGGAGCAGAGGCTCTGCCCCCAAAGCAGAGCCTGTGTCTCAAAATCAATAAATGTGCCTTGTTAGGAATAATCCATTTCAAAGCTTGACAGAACCCCCCCTTCTCCCAGCTTTACATCACAGACCACAGCAGAGAATCAGAGAAACCTGATTTGAAAAGGGGGGGTCAAAACCAGACCTCTGCAGACAGAAAGGACAGAAAGGTCCTTCCCAACAGGAATCCCATGGGTACAGCAAAGCCCCCAGGTCAGAGACCCTGGGAATCACAGAATCCCAGCATGGTTTGGGTTGGAAGAGACCTTGAATCCCATCTTCTTCCACCTCCTTCCCCTAGACCAGGCTGCTCCCAGCCCTGCCCAATATTCCCCTGGAATATTTCCAGGGAAAGGAAGCAGGGAGGAGAAAAATGGTGGAGTAAGAGAACCAGTGAATTAACACACCTTGACTCAAGGGGCACTGGTTAATGGGGAAACAGAGGGATTTCAGCAGAGAAAAGCCCAAGAGCTGCAGGTGGAAAGCAGTTCCACAGCAGGAATGTCAGGAATGGTGCTGTGGATGCACCGTGCACCCTCCAGCTGAAGGCAAGGCCATAACCCATCATTAATTCACACACACACCAAGCCTGCCACAGGGAACAGCAACACCAAGCAAATCCAGAGAGGCCAGGAGCAAGGGGAAAAAAGAGTTTAGTGCAAGGGTCCAAAGGCCAAAAGGAAAAATAAAAATAAAGGGATTGCTGGTTGAAAGATGCTCCACGTTTTCGGGGTTGGTGCAAATCATTTAAATGACATTTCCCAGGAATTTTGGTTTCACACCAAGCAGGAAGCAGCAGCCCTGGGGTGGGCAGCCAGGCTGGGATCTCCACAGGAGATGAGGGATTTCCAGGAGGCACTGGAGGTCACAGATGTGATCTTCCACCCCAGTGGCTCCAGTGCTGCTGCATCTGCTCCCGCGGCTGCGGATCCGACCCGCTCCTCTCGGGATGGCAACTGGGGCTCCCAGCACTCCAGGCAACATCCATGCATGCCTTATTAACATCCAATTCCCAGCTTTTTCTGCCTTTTTTTTTTTATTAAACCCATCAACTCCTATAAGGTTAGCAAAGGGGAAAGGGTAATTAACACTGATGGGAAATCCCTGCCCTCCATTTCTGTGGCACGGGGAGTTTAATGGCTAATTAAATACAAAAACGTGGCCCAAACCTCAGTCTGTGCTGTGCCCACGGTGTTTGAGGTTGGCATCACCCTCACAGTCACCCCTGTGCCCTCCAAGGAAATTTCAAACTGAACTGGGTGTTGTATTTTGTAGCCAGGAATTCTGCACTGAGCAGAGGCTCTGCTGAGCTTTCCCAGCCAGCTCCAGGTCAGGCTGTCCCCAAAGCTGCATCCAGTTCTGAAGGAAAAATCAGTTGGTTCAGACTGCAAACAAAATTTCCATTTCAATAGGAAAGGTGAATTCTCTGAGCTGCTGCTCTCAGCTCTGCTCCTGCATTAATCAGGGGATGGAATGGGTGAGAGCTGGGCTTCATTTCTGCTTATTTCTGTCTCCCTGTTCAAGAGTTTAGGACATTTCCTATTTATCCACCTGGCAGGACCCTCACCCACCCCTCAGTGGTGCTCCCAGACCCCAAACATCCTTCTCTTTCCAAGTGAATGGTCCATGGGGATTTGGGAAATTTACCCTGAGAGCTTTTATTCCTGCCAATAATTCCACAGCAGCCTCTGCCTCTCCTTCCAGGACATTATCTGAGGCAGGGCCACCAGAGATTTATACCCCCAGCTCTCTCTGCCTTATGTGCTTGCTGTAAATAGAAATTTATCCAATTCATCCCAGCAGGACGAGCTGAATGAACAGGGAATGAGCTGGATTATTTATAAGCCAATTTAACAGGTAAAATGCCTCGTCCTAAGAACAAACAAAACAAGGACCAAGGCTGACATAAGAGCAGCTTTGAGACTTGTTATGTTTCAGCCAAGTTATTCTTTAATTATTCTTTCATACAGCTGGGAAGAGCAATTCAATTTGAAGGCACTCTGAACTAAATGAAAATGTGCAACATGAGTTAATCAAAGGCTGCTGAAAGTTCCATCCAAGCTCAGGAAAGGGAAGGATCTCCCAGTGGTTTGTGCTGGATTGCACAGCAGGACCCCAAAAAAGGAATTTGTGGCCGTATGGGAAGAGGTTGTGGCAAGAGGAGAAAACAGGAAAGACTTAGAGGGGAGATTGGGAAGGAATTCCTGGCTGGGAGAATGGAGAGAGCCTGGAATAGAATTTCCAGAGCAGCTGTGGCTGCCCCTGGATCCCTGGAAGTGCCCAAGACCAGGTTGGACAAGGCTTGGAGAAACCTGGGATAGTGGAGGAAGGTGTCCCTGCTTCCCTGGGATAATCCTGAAGGTCCCTTCCAACCCAACCCATTTCAGGATTCTCTGACACCAAGCAAAGTTTTCCCCCTAAAAGCCAAAATTTCTGGGTGCTGGATTATTTAGAAGAGCAGGAATGAGCAGTGCAGAGAACATTTTCCCAACAAGGAAAGCTGCACCAATGTCAGCTCTTCGAAAGCATCCTGTGAAACCTGGTTAATAAAGAGCAGAACTTTTCCACACTCTCATGTAATTTATCTAACACCAGGCACAGTGTTTGCTCTGCTTCCCAATTCTCCTGTTTTTCCAGGCTAGGGATGTGGTGACAGGGAAATCTCTGGGTATGGATACTGCTGAAATTTCCTTGAAAGAGAGACAAGAATCAACCCCTGGGTGAATTTCCCCCCATCTCAGCTGGGGTGCTCCTGACTTGAATCAGGGAGTGGTTTGGGTTGGGAGGAACCTCAAAGGTCACCTCATTGCAGCCCTGCCATGGCAGGGACACTTCCACTGTCCCAGGATGCTCCAAGCCCTGTCCAGCCTGGCCTTGGGCACTTCCAGGGATCCAGGGGCAGCCCCAGCTGCTCTGGGCACCCTGTGCCAGGGCTTCCCACCCTCCCAGGGAAGGATTTTTCCTCATATCTCATCTAAACTTCCCACTGGAATGGAATAAAAGCTGCAGTGATTTACACTCTGAGACGACCCTGGGCCCATTTCCATCAGCAAATAACTCAGAGGTCACCTCCTGCCTCCTGGGCTCCAAGAACCTGTGGGAGAACCTGCTGTACCCCATTACCTTTGATTAACAGGGTGTCTGGGGCTGCTCCTTACTCCATGAACTGCTCTGGGTGCAAAGCAAAGAGCCAGAAAGGTTTTATCCAAATAAATGAACAGGAGAAGGCAGCAGCACCTCTGGGTCCTGGGCAGGCACAGGCTGCTGTCAATCACAGCATCATTTAGGCTGGAAAAGACTTTTCAATCCCCACATTCCCAAGTGCCACATCCACACAGCTTTTAAATCCCTCCAGGGATGGGAAACTCCAGCACTCCCTTGGGAAGCTTTTTCCAATTCCTGACAACCCTTTCCACGAAGACATTCTGTCAAATATCCAACCTGAACATCCCCTGGAGCAACCTGAGATGATTTCCCCTTGTCCTGGGTGTTCCCTGGGAGCAGAGCCCGATCCCCCTGGCTGTCCCCTCCTTCTGCAGAGCCAGAAATTCCCTCTGTTCCTCCTTTTCTCCAGGCTGATCCCCTTTCCCAGCTCCCCCAGCCCCTCCTCATCAGATTTTTCCTCCAGATCCTGACATTTCTCTGTTTTTCAAAGCCTCTCAGCCTGTTTGCCACCCTCTGGATTTGGCCACAGAGGAATGGAGGAGCTGGGAAGGCTGTTGGGCATTGTTGGAAAAGGAGGGGATGGATCCTGCTGCTGCAGATGGAAAAAGGGTGGTGGGATTCAGGAAGGCCATCACACCAAGGCTTGGGAAACATTAAGGACTCTCCCTGCTTCTCTTTAAACAGCAAATATTTCACTTTGCAGATGCAAACAGATCTTGGTCATACAGCAACTCCCTGGATACTTCCCCAAGCTCTGCAGGCCACAGGAATTCCCATGGACACGAGAGCAGCACATTCCCAGTGTCCAAATCTCCCCCCAAAAGTTCCTCTGGCAGCCAACACAGAGCCCTGGCCAAGTGTGCTGAGAAAAAACCCTCTCTGCTCTTGGCTCTGGTGTTCCCAGGCCACAAACTCCTGCAGTGTTTCCCATCCCACAAGTCCAAACCAGCTGGAATCGAGTCCCAGTGTGGGATTTTTGGTTCTGGATAGGGATCACCTGCATCCCTCATTCCAGGGGTGCTGGGGCAGCAGGAGCTGAGCTCCAGGGGACACCTGAGGTGTCACCTCTGCCTGCTGCCCATCCCTGCTGATCCCACAGGGATGGGGTGGGAATTCCCAGGGCTGAGCTGTGCTGCAATCTTGCAGGGATTTGCAATCTGAGGGCAGCCTGGGCAGTTAAACCCCGGGTAAAATT
Organism: Parus major; assembly: GCF_001522545.3. Classification (NCBI taxonomy): domain Eukaryota; kingdom Metazoa; phylum Chordata; class Aves; order Passeriformes; family Paridae; genus Parus; species Parus major. The sequence continues at coordinate 59,715,948 of NC_031774.1, read as the reverse complement.
AAAATGGAAAGCACTGTTTTCTTTCCACTAAAGTCAAGATTTGTTTCTGCTCTCTCCAAGAGGACCTGGACATGTTTTCCTTCCACTAAAGTCAAGATTTGTTTCTGCTCTCTCCAGGAGGACCTGGACACGCTGCCTGACCTCCTCAAGGAGGGAGTGCTCCCAGCTCAGAGCTTTGCTTTAGAATCTTGGGATCATTGAAGTTGGAAAAGCTTTTTAAGATCACTGAGTCCAACCCTTCCCCCAGCGCTGCCACCACTGATGGGTGTCCCCAAGTGCCACAAACCCCTCCAGAGATGGGCACTCCACCTCACTCCTCACAGGATTTGTGCTCCAGAGCCTTCACCAGCTCTGCTGCCCTTCCTTGGATGCAGAAAACAAAAGGAATGTGGTTGAGAGTGGAGAGAAGAGGCAAAGCCCCACGATCCCAACCCAAAACACAGGGAAGCTTCTTCCAAAACCAACAGAAACTTTTCACTGTGGGACCTCTGAGCTCTTCAGCTTCTTTTTAATGCCTGGCAAACCCAGGCTCACCTTTTCAGCCTCTGGCAGGAGCGTCCCAGCCCCAGGGAGGTGTCCAGCCATGGGCTGGGAAGTGCCAGGGACTCAAGAGTGATGGGTAACAACTCAGTGTTTGAGAGTCAGGCAGGAATAACTGCTCTGTATCTCTCTCTCTCCATTTCCCAGCCCAGAACACTTCCAAAATCTGCTACCAGAACCCACAACCTTCTGGGAGATCTTTTTAACCTGTGCCAGCAGGAGTAAAATGATTTTAAGACTGAGTTTGATCAACTGGTGGGGATTTCAGGGCTGTGGGGGACGGCAGAGCCCCTGGAGATCCCTCCCAGTTGGTTTTGTGTTTGTACACACACCCATCCATGTATCCACACATCCATCTACCCATAAAAACACATCACCAGGCTGCTGAGCCTGCACTCTCCACACATTTCCAGCAGAAAACAAGAGGGCCTGGGATGTGTGAGGAATAAATGATTCAGCTCCATCTTGTTGCTCCTGCCTCTGGCATGCCAAGCAGCATTCCAGCTTGTCAGGATATAAAACCCCAGGCAATATCTGTGCAAAAACTGGGACAATTGAGATTAAAAACCCATTGCCCTCCAGGTTTCTCTGAATATTTACCCCCCACTCCCGACAGCTGAAATGAAAACAGGGAGAGAGAGGATTTGTGTCCAGCTCAGAAACCCCAGCTCCACGAATGACAATTGATTGTGCCTCAGCACAGATTATTTTCAACATCATCCCAGAGAACCTCAGGGAGGAAAAGGAGAATTGGGGCAGTTTCCCCAAGAGGGGAGTGGAAAACCCTTGGGATTTGGTTCTGAGGGGAGCAGGCTGCACTCAACAGGGATTGCCCTGGGCCTGGCAATCACCTGGTGAGGAGAGAACGCTGCTGCTTCCAGGAAGAACAGCTCATCCAGGGTCAGCACAGGCTGTGGGGACAATCCCTGGGCCAGAAGGGAGGAGCATCCCAAAGAATATTCACAGCAAGAGGTGTTGGAATGATGCAAGAGAATTCAGGAGCTGGCTGATGGGTGTAAAAGAGGGTTGGTTTAGATGGGATATTGGAAGGAATTCCTGGCTGGGAGGGTGGGGAGGGGCTGGGATGGAATTCCCAGAGAAGCTGTGGCTGTCCCTGGATCCCTGGAAGTGTCCAAGGCCAGGCTGGACAGGGTTTGGAGCAACCTGGGACAGTGGAAGGTGTCTCTGACCATGGCAGGGGTGGAACTGGATGGGATTTAAGGCCCCTTCCAACCCAAACCATTCCATGATTCCCTCCTGTGAGCTGTGGGTATCTTTTCACTGCTCACCACAGAGAAAAGACCAGGCAAAAAGGGACACTCACCCTTTCAGCAAATCAAAAAATGGCACCACCAGATACTTTTTCAAGAGGATCACTGCTCCAATCCACAGGTGGTTTGGCTCCTAATGCCTCCTAATCCCAACCAGGATCAAGGCTTGGAAATCGTGGGTATTGGTTTTTATTTTTGTTTTTCTGGTAACAAAACTCAAGGTAAATAAGCTTTTCCCCTGATTTTGTTGCATGAAACAAGGAGCAATCTGAGCTCTGGCCCTGAAATCACTCCTTCAATTATTCCTTAACACCACATTTAACTCCACTGACTCTTCCCCTCCCTTCAAAGCAAACTAAACCCAGGTGATACCAGTGAACCCCTGCAGAAGCTCTCTCAAGGCAGGTGAGACTTCACTGTCAGATTTCCATGGAATTCATCATTTGAAATAATGTTACAGCTCCACATCTGTCAGCTACATCAGAGAAACAGCGCAGGGCTAAAGCTCTCCCCTGGGAAAAGGGATCTGGAAGGAAAAGCTAAAGCTCATTCCAACCCCACCACCGTGAGCAGAGCCACCAGACCAGGCTACTCCTGGTCTGAGCAGTGAAGTCCTCCCTCAAATTCAGGTGGAAATTCTGTGTTCCAAACTCTGCCTGTTGCTTCTCATCTGCTGCTCCACATCACGAGAGCCTGGCTCCATCCTCAGGTCTCCAATTATCCCGGGCATCCCTCAGCTCTGGATGTTCCTGCTCTGGGATCAGTGACTGCACCCCATGGACAGGGACAGGGGCACCAAACTGCTCTGGCACATCCAGAGAGGATCCAGAGAGGAAAAGCCCCTTCCAGCAGCACCAAGCACCACCAAACCCTTTTCCCCACAGCACAACGTGCTCACCCCCCTTTTTGGGCCATCGTGACAAGTGACAGCTTGTCCCTGCCTGCACCCACTGACCCAATTCGGGGTGCAGAGCTCCAGCCCGGAGATGTGCACCCTGCACTGACCACATGCTGCCACACAACCTGCCAGAGCATCCCCAGATATTCCTGGAAAGCAATCCAGCCCGGTTCCTTCCACCGGGAGGTCACACCACCCTCCCGCAGCTGCAATTCCCTGGAGTGGGGGCCGATTATGTGGATGTTCATCCAAGGAATGACGCCCATCCCCCTGTGCCCTGTCCGCCCGCGTCCCACTCACTTCTGCCCCAATTCCTTCGGCCAGCGGTGCGAGGAGGGAGGGAGGCAGAGGGATGGATGAGGCAGAGGGATGGATGAGGCAGAGGGATGGATGAGGCAGAGGGATGGATGAGGCAGAGG
>NC_031774.1:59711353-59712750 GCF_001522545.3 Parus major | reverse complement strand
GAGGCAGAGGGATGGATGAGGCAGAGGGATGGATGAGGCAGAGGGATGGATGAGGCAGAGGGATGGATGAGGCAGAGGCTGATGATGGCCACATCCCCGCCTCAAGCGCTGGGATCTCTCCTCCAGCAGCTGCTCGGTACCCGGGGACCCGGCTGCCCTCTGCCAGCATCCTCCTCCTCCCAGCGCCCCCGAGTGCGGCAGGAGGCGGCACCCCACGGCTCCCCGCGCTGGATTTCACGCCTCCCTCCTCCTCATCATCCTCCTCCTCCTCCCCAAACCATCGCTCCCTGTTGCTTTCCCAGCTCTGCGGCGCAGATGTCCCCCATCCATCCCCGGGCCCTGCCGGCTCCTCTGCTGGGATCTCCGGCTAGCAGGGCTGGATTTGGGGGGCTGGATTTGGGGACCCGCATCAGGGGAGCGTCATCTGCACGATGCCAAGGTCCCCGCGCCCAGGGGCAGCGCTCCTCTCGAGCGAGGCTGCGACACGGAACGGGAGAGGATGCTGAGGATGCTCCCAGCCGGGGCTCACCTTGTGCAGCTTCCACATGGCTCCCAGCGCCTTCACCTCGTGGCTGGAGTGCTTGCCCTCCTCCAGGCACTGGTAGCAGACGGGGCTCTTGCACTGCACGCAGTACATGCTGTGGTTCTCCAGCTCGTGGTCGGTGCAGGTGGAGATCTTGCGGGGGCTGAGCCGGCGGCTGACGCGGCCCTGGGCCGGCGGCACCAGGCGGTGCTTGGCCAGCGGTCCCCGCGGCGGGTGGCACCGCAGGCGGCACGGGTCGCAGTAAAACACATCGCACTGCTCGCACATCACGGCCGCCTCCTTGGGCGCCTTCTCGCAGAGCTGGCATCGCAGGGCCGCCGCCCTGCCCTGCTGGTAGCGGTCGATGACGCCCTCGAGCAGGCGGTTTCGGGGGAAGCCCCGCAGCCCGCGCTCGTCCAGCACCAGGCTGCGGTGGCACTGCGGGCAGGTCAGGCACGCGTTGCGCGGCGGCGGCGGCGGTGCCAGGGCGGCGGGAGGCGGCGGCGCGGCCGGCGGGAACACGCGGACCCCGTTCGGGGACTTCTGGCACGGCGTGGTGGGAGCGCTGGCGAAGCCCCCGTAGGAGCCGTAGCCGCTGTCCGCCTCGCTGTACAGGCTCATCTTGTCCAGGTCCAGGTAGTCATAGTCGGAGACGGCCGAGCCCGAGGCGCGGCGGCTCTGCGGAGACTCCGAGTCCGGCGTCTGCACCAGGATGTTGCGGGCGCACGCCTGGCACAGGTTGTGCGAGCAGGGCAGGATGATGGGCTCCCGGTAAAAGGAGCCGCACACCGGGCATTTCAGCTCCTCTTCCATCTCTTCCATAGGGGAGGGAAGGAAGGCGGCGGCGCGGCTCCGGCGGCCGCGGCAGGAGCCC
>NC_031774.1:59694714-59710305 GCF_001522545.3 Parus major | reverse complement strand
CAGGGCCTGAAGGGGCTCCAGGAGAGCTGGAGAGGGACTGGGGACAAGGGATGGAGGGACAGGACACAGGGAATGGATTTAAGCTAAAAGAAGGAAGAATTAGAACACATATTAGGGAGAAATTCTTCTTTGTGAGGGTGGGGAGGCCCTGGCACAGGGTGCTCAGAGAAGCTGAGGCTGCCCCTGGATCCCTGGAAGTGTTCTGGGCCAGGCTGGACGGGGCTTGGAGCAGCCTGGGACAGTGGAAGGTGTCCCTGCCCATGGCATCTGTTTCCATGGTGGGGAGATGGCAAAAATACTGGGGGCACCCAGGGCTGTGAGTGGCCAGGACACACTGAGGGGCTCCTTCCCCTCTCCAGTGGGTCCATGCAGGTCCTGGGATTCAGGGAGCAGCTGCAATTCCGAGCTCCCACACTGATATTCAGGCAGGAGGGAAGCCCAAGAGCTCAGATGCCCAAGGAAGGCACCACCATTTCTCAGCCTGATGAGGAAGGACAAATGATAAGGAGAAAAGGATTTTCTGAGTGCTTCTCTTTTCCACTCCAGTGTGCTTTGTTCTTCCCTTTCTGCTTCCTCAGGCTCCTGCTGGCTCCGTATTGACCGTGCTTCCCCTGGACTCTGCTGAACATTCCTCATTTGCTCCCTGTTGGTGTCTCTGCTCAGAGCTGGTCATTTTTTTTCCACGCTCTCCCTCCTCAAGCTGCCCTTTTGCCGAAGTAAAACCATCATTCCTTGTTTGCCTCTTGTTTCCCGTGGCCATTTTTCACCCTGGCAGGTGTGGGATTGCCATTTCTGCTGGGGTGATCCCGCTGATGGTGGAAATGGGCAGGAGAGGAACACAGCCAGTGCCTTTGGAAACAACCCTTGGTCATAAACATTGAGCTGTTTTCTTCTTGGCACTGCAGCTTGAGCCCTCAGCAGCTGCTCCTGCTCTGGCTGTGTTTTATTTACGACTGTCACTCTTGTCACTGCCCCCTGAGCTGCACAGCTCTGCACCTGCAATAATTGCTTGACCCAGCTTCAGCATTCATCTGTCTGACGTGGCTGTGAGCAGTTAAAAGGTGGAGAAATTGTCTTGTTCTCAGCTGGCTCCTGCTTTTCTGCTGTGGCTCTTGCCAGGAGCCTCACCTCCACACAGAACCGTGGAATCATCGAGGTTGGAAAAGATCTTTGGGATCATCAAGTCCAACCTTGATCCCACACCTTGTGTGCCACATCCAATCATTCCTTGGACACCTCCAGGGATGGGGACACCAAACCACCCTGGGCAGCCCCTTCTAAAGCTTGACCACCCTGAAATGAAAATTTTCCTGGATTTTCCTAGAAGCAGCTCCATCTCCTGCTGTTGGTGCATCTCCTGTTGTAACCAGCCTCTGAGCTGGAGAGTGTGAAAGCCACCGCAGGGCTGAGATAAATTGAAGTCATTCAGACTCCCTAAGTGCTGTTGGATCCTCTTGGTGAATGGTAATAAATACCTGAGCTGGGCTAGAGTTCATAAATAAAAGAGAGAAATGAACCAACACAACAACTCTGCAGCCTCTTTATTCATCTCACACCCAGAACACCTTGAGGAGATAAATCAGAGAGAGGACAAGGGCTCAGAGCTCCTCAGAGGAGAGGGTTGGGAGCACCAGAACCTTTCCAGAGGTGCTCCCACGCTGCTGGAGAGGCCTCAGGTGTCTGGTGCAAGCAGATCTTCCCTGTGGGAAACCTCCTCCAGGCTCTGGGAATGTGTTTCCTCTCGTGCCTGGAGGTACCTCATGTGCTTCCTTGTCCCTGCACAGGACCTCTGCTGCTCCTGTGGAGCCCATTGTGCTGGAACATTCTCCCTGTGCCCCCTGCGAACATCTCAGCAGGTGCAGCCAGAGCTTGGAGTTGCCTTTTATGACTCCAAGACATTGGCAGCTCATAGTTCATCCTGTCACCAACCAACACACCCCACTCCTCCTCCTCCTCCATCATTTTGAATGGATGAGCTCTTGGCTGACAGGAGAAATCTTCATTTGTGGGTCCCTGCGTGCATGACCTTGAAATCCACATCCCTGCAGTCATCCTGCTTCCTCAGGTCACCCAGAGCTTTCAGCACATCCTGATTTCCCTGTCCTGGGACAGCTCCTGGCAGCAGGACAGGTGCTGAGGTCACTCTCCTCTCTGGTGCCAAGACCATCGTCAGGAATGCTGGCACCGTGCCTGGAGAGGTTCCAGGGCTCCCAGAGTTCCGGCAGGAGCTGCCTCCCAGAGCAACTTCCAGAGCTTCTTGCTGGTGACATCATCTGCTCCAAGCACCATCTCGGGAGCTCAGGAAATTGGGAGCCCTTCCCAATTGTTTCTGAGGTCTCCTCCTGGCAAGGAAAAGTGCCAGGCTTTTGTGGATGATCAAATTTGTTAAATGCAGGTGGCATCTTCACCCGTTTGTCTCAGTGTCACAAACACAAAGGATCCAGGAAATGCTTTGTGCCTGTGGCCAAACCTTCCAGTTTTTGAGCATTTGGAACATTGTGATGCCCAGTTCTCCAGACTCAGTTTCCCTTTACCCCAGGGCAGGTTCCATCACTCTGAGCTGCTGCAGGCTGAAGGCAATGCCAGCTCTGCTGCCTCACTGCTGGCAGGGAACTGCAGCTTCCTGGGGGAGTGGTGAGGTTTCCTGGGGTTAGATGGATTATGGAAGTTAAAGGAAAGCTTCCCAATGGCAAAACACTCCGAATTTTTCCTGCTGTGTAGGAGGCAGATGAGGAGGCTCAGCACAAGAAGGATGTGGAGCTGCCAGAGCCATTCCAGAGGAGCCATGGAGCTGCTCCAAGGTCTGGAACCCCTCTGGAGCCAGGCTGGGAGAGCTGGGAATGCTCACCTGGAGAAGGGAAGGCTCCAGGGACACCTCAGAGCCCCTTGCAGGGCCTGAAGGGGCTCCAGGAGAGCTGGAGAGGGACTGGGGACAAGGGATGGAGGGACAGGACCCAGGGAATGGCTCCCAGTGCCAGAGGGCAGGGATGGATGGGAGATTGGGAATTGGGAATTCCTGGCTGGGAGGGTGGGCAGGCCCTGGCACAGGGTGCCCAGAGCAGCTGTGGCTGTCCCTGAATCCCTGGAAGTGCCCAAGGTCAGGCTGGACAGGATTTGGAGCAGCCTGGGATGGTGGAAGGTGTCCCTGCCCATGGCTGGAGTGGAACAAGATGAGCTTTGAGGTCCTTTCCAACCCAAACCATTCCATGATTCAGGGATCTCTCTGCTTCCCTCTCTCTTTTCCCAAACAACACCCAGGGCTTGTTTGGCTGATGAGCAACACCAGCAAAGCTGTTCATCACCACCCACATGGAGTGGGTGTGAAACAACCCCTGGTTCAGAGCTGCTCCTTCCCAAGAACCTGTGGAGGTGTCCAAGGCTGCTCCTTGCTCTGGCACAGGGAGCCTGGATCCTGACAAACACTAATGACAACATTAACCATGCAAATGATTGAAATATTTAATGATTTTTTTTTTTTTCCTGTGTCAGACTTTAATTACAATTACAGAGAACGCACTTTGATTATTAAATCCAGCACTTAATTGGTAGCACAGGGTAAGGATAAAACCCCCCAGGTGTCAGAGGAGGTTGTTCTTGCCTGAGGAATTCCAGCTGCCACCATGGGCATTGGAAGGGGATAATGCTTCCCAAAAACATCTCCTGGAAATCACTTCTGAAAATAAGGTGGCAAAATTGCTCTGTCAAGTCAGAGCCAGGCTGGCAAGAGGCCAGGATCTGGGGATGTCTGACTGGAAGAGGAGAAGTTAAAGCTCAAATGATGCCTCAGATTGAGATGTACTGAAAAAAAAAAATCTGTAAATCTCAATGTGCTGCTTTTTTACAAGGGTGACATCATTTATTTGAAGTTATTATTTTTTTTTACTCTCAGGAGCTGGTGGAAAATTTCTGATTTTTATCGAAACAGAGCAGAAACCATTGCTAATCCACGGGAAGAGCAGAAATTCAAGTCTAAATGATGATGCTCCTTTGACCAGCCTGCCCACTTACTCATCCCCTCTGGGATTAATGCCCCACTTCTCCAGCTCGTGACTCATTTTGGAGAACAGCAACATTAAACTCATCCCACCAGAAAAATCTGTCCTTCCTCCCACAGCCAGTTTGTCTCCACCCTCCTCTCCCTGCTGCCCAAAGACTCAGCTGGAACATTTGGTGGTTCAGATGTGCTGAAGGTGGGACGTTCTCTGTGTCTTCAGCACTGAAAAAGAAGCTTTGTCCAAAATTTATTGGCTTCACAAAAAACTCAAGGTTTGTTTCACCTGTTCTGGAAGTGCCCAAGGTCAGGTTGGACGGGGTTTGGAGCAGCCTGGGACACTGGGAGGTGTCCCTGTCCATGGCAGGGGTTGGAATGAGATGAGCTTGAAGGTCCTTCCAACCCAAACCATTCTGGGATTCTCTGATATTCCCATTTTCAGACAATTTCTGCATCCTTCGAGCAGAAAGCTGCTCATTTAAAGTGATCTAACCCCTGCAGCACAGACATAAAATAAAACCTAAATGATAAATTTTGAAATTCTAAACTCTGTATCTAAATACAGTGATTCAACTGGATCTGCTGTGAGTCACCCAGGTGTTAGAGAGGCCTTCAGGAGAAACCTTCCCATCAATTGATGGAGTGGAATATTTCCCTTCCACCCCTCGCAGCTTCTGGCTGAGAACTTTGAGGGAAAGCAGCTGAAAACTTTTTTGGATTTCTCAAGTGGGAGGCTCAAATCTAATGTATGGCTGAGTCTGGTGCAGATTTCTTCTCGCTGCCATGGCAACCAAACTAACTAAAAATAAGAAGCATTCCCATAAATGTCAAAACACTCCATGCTTCTGTGACGTCTGGAGGATGTGACCTGGAATCTGTGATGGTTATGTAACGGTGTTTAACATTCCCATAATTACTGGGGAAAATTGTCTCCAGGTTGGATGCTTTGCATAACTTTGGGAGTCGATCTGCTTCCCAGTGTTCTTGGGGATTTGTGTTGGGAATGAGCTGGAGGTGCTCGGAGCAGCTGTTTAATTAATACCCGCTGTGATTAGGTGTGAAGGGAGCCTCGTGAAAGCGGTGCCAGCGTCCATCTGCTGGAAATAACCACGGAATAAACCACCAAATCCAAGATCTGGGCTTTTGGGAAAGCTGCCTGGGCAGGTGGCAGCTCTGTGTGGAGCTCAGCCTGGAGGGAGGACACCCCAGGGGTGTTTTAGGGGCTCCCTCCCAGGTGTGCAGCTCCTGCTGGAGGGGGCCTCTGTCCAAGGGCTCCATCACCTCCTCCTAAATCACAGCTGGAATCGGGCAGGGCCTTGGGAAGGAGCCTGGGAGACTTGGCCAGGTGTGGGTGTCTTCATGGTGAACATCTGGCAGCAGCTGGGACCATTCCCATAGGATTCTGTTGCTCCAGGTGATGTCCAGGCTCCAGGAGCAGAGGCTGGGAATGTCCTGCCGAGGTCAGCAGAAGGAGCTCCCGTTCCTCATGGTGAGCTCCATGGAATCCTGGAATGCTGGAATGCTTTGGCTTGGAAAGGACCTTCAAGGCCATCCGGTCCCAAGCCAAGTTTCTCACCAGCCCAGGTTTCTCCAAGCCCCACCCAGCCTGGCCTGGGTTTCCTGCTGCTCCTGCCACTGGGATTTCTCTTCCAGGATCTCCAGCGTGGGAAGAGGATTCCCACCAGAAGGAAAACAAGGCTGAAGAGAGGGGATTGACCTGCTCAGGTGCTGTGAGAGGGATCCCTCAGCCTCAGATCCCAGGTCTGGTGGCCAGATGTGAGGTCCTGGCAGACAAAAGTTGTGCCAGAGGCAATGACAGGATCAACCCTTCCATATGGATCTGCTGACAGAGCCAACAGCTCCTGAACCAAAGGCTGTGGGGAGCACAGCAGCAGGGAAACCCTTCCCAAACCCTTCAGCTGCTCCTTTGGGAGGGGGTGATGGATCCTGAGCTCCAGCCCTGGGTGGGATCGCTGTCCCTGACCCCACACTCAGCTCTCCCAGAGGAATCTCTGCTCCCTGACACGTCTCCCCCCGCTCCCAGCACGGATCCCTCGGCGTGCAGTGAGTCCAGGGGGTGCTGAGGGAAACAGAGCAGGAATGTTCCCATTCCTCACTGCCCACTCCTCGGGCAGACTCACCTCTGGCTGGCAAAACCGCCTTTGAAATCTCAATAAAAGGGCAAAACAGAGAGAAACTGGTGATGTGTGGATAGAGAAAGAACTCTGTAACTCACAGTTATAAGAGCAGGTATGAATTTATTCAGCACTGAGGTGCATGGGGATGTCTCCTCTGAAAAGCACAGACACCTTTGAGATTTGATTTTTTCTTTTTATCCTTTACAAACTAGGATTACACAATACACCTAAAACATATTCATTTCCTAACCTGTCCTCACTTGATATTGCAATTAGCTCCATGCCCCTTTCCCTTTGACCACATTTTGGGACTTTAAATCCATTCTTTCCAGCTTAGGATCCGAGGAATCTCCTTTATCCTGTGGTGCCTTTGTCTTTGCATCTTGTTTGTGTATTCTGGCTCCTTATCTCATCCTGCAGTCTGATTTTGTTCTTGTTCTTGTGGATCAGGGTGGCAGGGTATGGTTTTTGTCAAATCCCCCCTTTTTAATCAAGCATTTCTTTATGTTTATTTCCTAATTCTTAATTTCTCTGTTTCACTGGCACGCTGGGATGTTCTGTGGTTTTTTGATTTGATCTCATCTCCAATGGCAGTGGAAACATCCCCAGGGTGTGTCCCAAGGCTGCTGCTCTCACACACCACTGCTCCCTCCTGCTGTTCCAATGCCAAGGTTAATTCCAAAAAAGTGGGAAATCCCTCTTTGGGGGTGTTAATTCCAACTGTGGGCACATTCCTTGCAAATTTAAGGACTCCAGCATCCAGCCTGGGGTCAGGAATGGGAGAGGTGCCTCCCATCTGGTTCAGACACGGTGAAAGCAGAGGTTGGAGGAGGTGAAGGGGGGAGATGTGGGAAGGAAACATCCTCTGGGCTGTTCTGTGGGATCACCTCACTGCCCCTGAGCTCTGACAGGCTGACACTGCCCCAGGCTCCTTGCTGTGCTGGTTTTTAGGAGAAGGATTTTTAGGATTTTAGGAGAGGTTGGGATTTTTAGGGGAGAAGAGCTGTGGGACTCCAGACCTCCAGATCCTGGGATTCTGCCAAGGGAATGGCACCTGCCAGTCCCCTGATGCAGGGAACAAACCCTCTCCAAGAAAAACCCTTTTTTTCCTGACTGCCTTTGCTGTGCTGGAGCTGAGGCAGCTCTCCAGCCTGAGCCTCTTCAAGGAGATGAAGGAAAAGCAAGCTCTGGACCATGGAGAGAGGAAAATGTGGACACCAGGACATCAGCACTCAGGGGAATCACTGGACACTTTTTTTTTGAAGGCTCTTATTCCTCCACCCTGTTTTTGGCTTTGATTTTTTTGGAAAGAAACTCCAAAGGCTCTTTCCAGCATAATTTGTGTGGAGACTTCACCCACAACTGTTCCATTTGAAAAGGCTGCTAAAATGGCAGGAAAATGAAATGTCTGTGGACTTATTTGCCCAGAGAAGCTGTGGCTGCTCCTGGATCCCTGGAAGTGCCCAAGGCCAGGTTGGATGGGCTTGGAGCACTCTGGGATGATGGAAGATGTCCCTGCTCACTGCAGGAGGTGGAATGAGATGAAATTTAAGGTCCCTTCCAACCCAGATAATTCTCTGTAATTCCATAATTTTGTGTCTTAGTGCAGAACTGCTGGGAGCAGAGAGGGGTGTGGGGAACAGGACTGGAAAAATCAACCTAAAAAAGAAAATGGAGGGAATGAAAATGGGTCAGTCCAGGCCTTTTAGATCTTGGAAAAGTCCAGGTAAGGAAGAAATCCGCTTTGATGGGCTCTTTCAATCGCTGGATGTCCAGAGCCAGGAGTGAGGCACAAGCAATTGGGAAAGAACAAGGAACCACTGCAGCATTTCTGTCTGTAAAAAAGGGATTTATTATTTTTTTGATTGTCTGGGCTGTGGCAATGCCTCCACCTGATCCAGACATCCCAAAAAGCTCTAAAGGGCTTTTTTCCTCTCTGAAGGAGAGTGACAAACTGGTGATGCTGCACCCGCCTTCCTCCTCCTCCTCCTCCCACAACTGCTCTGCATCCATCCATCACCCATCCCTGTGCCAACACACCTCCCTCTTCTCCCAGGAGCTTCCAGCGGGTCTGTGCTGGCACTGAGATCATCTTGGCTTTTTATTTTGTTGGAGATTCCTTCTCCCATACCTAAAACTTGGGTTTTTTTTGGTTTTTTTTTTGGTTTTTTTTTTCCTTTCTTGTTTTCATTTTTTAAATTTTTTTGTTCTTGCTGCCATGGCAACCTGGATGGATTCTGGTCACGGCTTTGGCCTCCCCGGCTGCAGTTGGCCACGGGGACATCAATCAACAAGTGACACAGCTCCCTGGGGTGTGGCAGAGCTGGGAATGTCCCTGCAGGCAGGGATTGTGCTGGATCCCCAGCAAGGAGCAGAGCTCACCCTCCCAGGATGTGCTCCCTGCTTCCTCCTCCCTGTGGATCCTCCAGGACTGGGTGCTGGAAAGCTTTGAGGGAGTTATTTTGGGCAGTGGGCACCTGGGATGGCAGGAATTAGATCTGTGTGCTGTGATTCATAGAATCATAAAATCACAGAGTGGTTTGGCTTGGAAGGAACCTTAAATCCCACCCAGTGCCACCCCTGCCATGGCAGGGACACTTTCCACCATCCCAGGCTGCTCCAAACCCTGTCCAGCCTGGCCTTGGACACTTCCAGGGATCCAGGGGCAGCCACAGCTGCTCTGGAAATTCTATTCCAGGCTCTCCCCATTCTCCCAGCCAGGAATTCATTCCCAATATCCCATCCATCTCTGTCCTCTGGCACTGGGAGCCATTCCCTGTGTCCTGTCCCTCCATCCCTTGCCCAGAATCTCTCTCCAGGCACTCTGGTGGGAGATGGGAGCAATGGGAGATGCTCCAGGAGCTGGTCCCTGGTGAGATGTGACCTCGGTCAGAGCTGGTGCTGCAGGATGGAGGAGGAAAGCTGGGATCTGCAGAGTGCTCCTCTCTGAGCTCCCAGGTGACTTCCTCCTTCACTCCCTCCTCATCATCACCAGCAGCTCCCTCCAGCCTCCCTGGAAGGCGATCCATGGCCATTCCCACCCTGCTCAGCCTCGTGGGTGTGAGTCCTGGGCAGCTCTAGCCATGGATGGGGAGGTGCCACTGAATTTAGCTGTTCTCCCAAGAGTCCTCCCCCATGGACCTGTCCACCCTCCCCTGCAGCTTCTGTTTCTTTCTCAAAACCGTCTGACCTGGCCTGAGCTTTTCCAAGAGGACACCTGGCATGGGAAATGCCAGCTCTGGCTGCCTGGATGTCACAGATAAAGGTCTCTTAGTGGGAGAGATGTTTTGCCCCCCCTTTATTCTGCCTTTCAGTTCTTGTGACTAAATTTAATATGCCCTGTTGATGTAAGTGATTTTCAGTGGAAATGGACCTTCAGCTTGAAGTTTATTTGCATTTTAATAAATCTTCTTTGAAAGAGATCACCCTTCTCCATTCATCCCCCACAAAAGAAGAGTGAATTGAAAATTATGCAGGAACTTAATGCAGCTGAAAGGAAATTGCAAGCTCCAACTTGGCTGCACGGAGAAATCTGGAGATCAAATGATCCCATCTGCAGTGGGCACCAAAACGAGCAGCAGCTGCTGCTGTGAGACTGAACAAGGGAAGGGATTTTGGGCAGGATGGGAATGGGAACCGTGGCCATTGAGGAACACAGGAGTGGCCACGGTGGTGGAGCCCGGGCTGGGAGTGTCCCCAGCCGAGAGCACAAAGGCAGCGAGTGACCCTGCTCCAGGTCACCTCTGGTGGCTCAGGCACTTGGGCTTGAGCTGCCGGCTTGAAAACGCCGAGGAGGCTCTGGAGGGATGCGGGCAGGGCTGGGGGAGGAACGGGATGGAGCAGAGAGGTGGGAGCACAGGAGGAGTCACATCCTGCCGTGCTGCAAACAGCATCCATCAGAGCATCCCGCTCTGTCCATCAGAGCATCCCGCTTTTCCAGAGGGACCTGCAGGCAGGGGAAGCGAATTCCCAGCTCCTTTCCTCTCCCGATCCTCCTTGGCGGATGCCGCAGCTCCATCTGTGCCCGGGGGCGGGGGTTTGCTGGAGGAGGAGCAGGAGGTGGGCAGACCAAATTACAGAGAATAGGATCCCAACGCCCGAGATCTTCTCCATTGTCTTCTCTGTCACTGAGCTCGGGAAAATTTAGCACCGCCCGGCTCAGCGGCTCTGCCTGGTGCACTTGGAAACAGGAGCCAAAAGCTCTCTATTTATATCTAATTTATATCTATTTTATATCTATTTTATATCTAATTTTATATCTATTTTATATCAGCTGCTGCCCTGGACCCTCGCACCGACAGGGGCTGAGGGGCTCTGGGGATGTGGATTCCAGAGCTGGGCAGGGAGGAGTTAAAATCAGAGTCATGGAATTGTTGGGATTGGAAGGGACCTTAAAGTTCATCTTGTTCCAACCTCCTGCCATGGACAAGGACACCTTCCACTGTCCCAGGCTGCTCCAAGCCCCATCCAGCCTGGCCTTGGACACTTCCAGGGATCCAGGGGCAGCCACAGCTGCTCTGGGAATTCCATCCCAGCACCTCCCCACACTCCCAGCCAGGAATTCCTTCCCAATATCCAACCTAAATCTCCCCTTTTCCATTTTGAAGCCATTCCCTGTGTCCTGTCCCTCCATCCCTTGTCCCCAGTCCCTCTCCAGCTCTCCTGGAGCCCCTTCAGGCCCTGCAAGGGGCTCTGAGCTCTCCCTGGATCCTTCCCTTCTCCAGGGGAACATTCCCAGCTCTCCCAGCCGGGCTCCAGAGCAGAGGGGCTCCAGCTGTCAGAGCAGTTTTGTGTTTATCTCCAAGTGATGATAACAGAGGGGGTCTGTGCTGGTTCCTCCTGCCTTGGGCACACAGCGCTGGGGGCAGTGCCAGCCTGGCTCTGTCACCTCACAGGGTGCCCAGAGCAGCTGTGGCTGCCCCTGGATCCCTGCAAGTGTCCAAGGCCAGGCTGGACAGGGCTTGGAGCCACCTGGGACAGTGGAAATTGGGCTTTAAGATCCAGCCCAAAGCATTCCACGATTCCATCCTCTCCAGGGGAGGAGGTGGCTGTCAGGGATGTCCCCATGCCACACTCTTGGTCTCCCTCCCTGTGAGGGGGACCCATCTCTCTCCTCACCAATCCCCTCTGGGGGCATGAAATACCCCAAATACTGAAGTGTGAGAAAGACTGAGAGAGAAAAAATGAGTATTATTATGGCTGGGAGGAAAATACCAGTGGAGAGAGGAGGAGAAGGAATGAATCATTTTTGACAGATGTCCCCACACTGCAAATGCTGCCTGGCTGTGGGAAAAATTCCTGTAAGCTAAGGGGAGCCTCACTGTTTATCTAAACAGAGCAAAAATGGAAAAGCTTCCATAGAATTCCCAAATGGTTTGGAAGGCACCTTAAAACCCACACAGTTCTACCCCCTGCCATGGGCAGGGACACAATTCCCACTATCCCAGGTTACTCCAAGCCCTGTCCAACCTGGCCTGGGACACTTCCAGGGATCCAGGGACAGCCACAGCTGCTCTGGGCAATGTTTGTTACATCCCATGCTTCATGCAGGGGATTTATAGTTTGAAAAATACTTTATAAGTTGCCCTCATTTAATCTGTATTTTGAAAATAATTTCCAAGGTCTGGCAAGGCTCTGTGGGGCACCGAGCTCTGCCTGAAATGGCTTCAATCACCTTTACACTGGTGTTCAAAACAGGCCATTAATTCAATTTTTTCGGATGTTTCTTTAGCCCTGAGTAGCCCTGGTGAGGAACTTCTCTCTCTTGGTGCTCATTACAGCTGTGCTTGTGCCTTTGTGCAGCAAGAAAGCACTTTGAGGACTGAATACAATTCCTTAATTCCCAATTAATGGTTGTCATTATCTACCCCTTACATAAATAACCAGCTGGAGCATAACACATCCTTACAAGGTGCCCTGACTCACAGGAAATAATAAATGGTAAAGAAAAACCTTTATCCAAGTAAGGAATAAACAAGACATTTGCCTTTTCAAAAGAGGATGACTCTGGAGGTAAGAAAACTCTTCCAACACAACAATTCCCAGGCATCACTGACTCATTGTATTTATAGGAGAAATTACTTTTTGTGGCAAAAATTCAAGCAGCCCCAGGAAGCTTTAATCTCCAGGCAGAGGAATAAGTCAGAGGCCCCACTGATGGTGGTTTTAATTCTTAAAAACTCTTAAAAACCACTCTTTGCACTTCCACGAGCTGCCAACCTGAGCCTGCCTCGGAGGAGGCTCTGCTGATCTCTTCCCAACAAAGCTTTTAAAAGTCTGGGAAAGGGAAAGAGAAAAAAAGACAGGGAAAGGGAAGGGGCCCAGCAGGAGGGATGCTCCCACCTCCAGGGATGCTCTGGAAGGGCAGGAGGGAAAGGCAGAGTCAGGCTGAAGTCACAGGTGGCTCTGCCAACATTCCTGAGGATTTTATAAACGGAGGGAAACGCTCAGGGAGCAGCGGCTCCTTCTCCATCCACCTGGAGGATAATTCCATCTCTGCAGGGACAACCAGCTCCAATTCCAAAGGTGATTTCTGCCTCTAACCCAGAGCAGCGAGGCCAAGCAGCGCTCCTGGCTCTGCCCAGGCTCTTCCCGAGCTCCCCACATCCCTCCAGGCCCGGAGCCGGGGGACATCAGCTCATCCCAGTGCCGGGGATGTTGCGTAAGGAGCCGCATTCCCGAAGATGCGCTCCCCAACCGCAACAGATAAAAATATCCGGGGAGTACGTGTTGCTCTGACTAAAGCGCTGCTAAAATAGGAGAGTGCGCAAATCCCGTTTTAGCTGCTCCATGCTCTCCTCTGCCTCTCCTCCCGCGTGGCACAGCCACGGGGGGTTGTCTCACACCCCTTGGCACGGTGGATGTGGTCCCTCGAGTGTCACCTGGCTCCAGGCGGGTGATTTTCCTGCTGGGATGTGGCTTTGTGCTCGCTGGGGTGGTGGAAGGAGTGAGGTTAAGGTGTGGCTCTGCTCGAGTTCAGGATTTGGTTGTTGTGAAAGGTTTTTTAGGAGCTCCTGGGTTTGGGGAAACTGGATGGGCCATTTCTGGTCATGGTCCCCTGGCTGGGCTGAAAACTTCCCTTGTGAGATGTCATAATAAAATCCTTTTTTTTATGATGTCTTTCTGTTTGAAATCCCGGCCTCCAGGTCTGCTGCTGCCTGATCTGGCCACGAGACAAATTCTGCCGTCCCTGCCTGTGGAATCATGGAATGGTTTGGGCTGGAAGAGACCTCAAATCCCATCCAGTCCCACCCCAGCCATGGCAGGGACACCTCCCACTGTCCCAGGATGCTCCAAGCCCTGTCCAACCTGGCCTTGGGCACTCCCAGGCATCCAGGGGCAGCCACAGCTTCTCTGGGAATTCCATCCCAGCCCCTCCCAACCCTCCCAGCCAGGAATTCCTTCCCAATATCCAACCTAAATCTCCCCTTTTCCAATTTGAAGCCATTCCCTGTGTCCTGTCCCTCCATCCCTTGTCCCCAGTCCCTCTCCAGCTCTCCTGGAGCCCCTTCAGGCCCTGCAAGGGGCTCTGAGCTCTCCCTGGANCCTGTGTCCTGTCCCTCCATCCCTTGTCCCCAGTCCCTCTCCAGCTCTCCTGGAGCCCCTTCAGGCCCTGCAAGGGGCTCTGAGCTCTCCCTGGAGCCTTCCCCTCTCCAGGTGAACATTCCCAGCTCTCCCAGGCTGGCTCCAGAGCAGAGGAGCTCCAGCCTTCTGATGATTTTTGTGGCTTTTCCTGGAGTCCATCAGATGGGATGAAGAACCCAAACTCCCAAAGCAGACCTTGCCACCACCCCCACATGCTCTGCCAGCATTCCCTGCCAGCCTCAGGACCATGTGAACGCTGGAACCGAGCCCATTTTCCTCCCAATTACAGCTCCACACAGAACAGAGCAGGGAGGGAATCAGGAGGGACCTGGGGTTGTCTTTAATTGGTGCTGGGCTCCAGTTCACCCCCCAGAGCTGGGGGCTGCTGGGTGTCCCAGGATCTGTAGGATTTTGGTGTTCCCCATGATCTTTGCTTTTTGGAGGAGACACTGGCACTGGGATGAGGCAGCTTCCTGGGAAGGGGGAGTTCTGCTCCATCCTGAGCACAGGGATGTGCTCCTGCTGCTTCTCCCTCATCTGGGACCAGCACAAACCTGGTCCCAGCCCAGGGCTGAACACCTGGAGTTGCTTTTGTCTCTTTTTGAGCGGGTCACTCCTCAGGGCACACAGCCACTCCCCTATGGGGCTCCCCATGGCCACAAACACTCCTGCACACAGGGGTTTGGAGCAAAGCCGCTCCCCAAGGCTGCAGCAAGGCCCTGAGCAGCCTCAGAGCTGCTGGAAATGCAGGTGCTGGCAGAGCCCCAGTGACACTCACGGAATGGTGATGCTTCAGGGAATTCCAGAGAGCTGATTGTGGGCACCGTGGGATAGTGCTGGAGGGGAACCTGCCAGGAGGATGGAAAAGAAGTGACCATGATCCCTTTTCAATGAGTCTCCTTGAAGAGAATAAGCTCAGAGGTGTCAGCACAGCTCCTGCCAGGTCACAGAAGCACAGAATATCCTGAGATATTCTGAGGGAATATCCTGAGGGACCCACAAAAATCCTGGAGTCCAGCTCCAGGTCCTGCACAGACACCCCAACAATCCCAGCCTGGGCATCCCTGGGAGTGGTTCCCAAACCCTCCTGGAGTTCTGGAATGTCACCATTCCCTGGGGAGCCTGGGCAGTGCCAGCACCCTCTGGGAGAAGAACCTTTCCTAAAATCCAACCTAAACTTCCCCTGGTACAGCCATTGGGGATGACCTGGGGCCTGGGGATGACCCACCTTGCCAGGCAGCTCAGCTATACAGGAAAGGAAATTATTAATCCTTTTGTACCCCTCAGGAAATGTCTGTCCCACCATCTCTGCGCTGACAACAACAAATCCTGCACGCATTGTTAATGGCTTATTAAAATTCACTGGGAGCTGCCACTGCAGGCAGATAAAATAGAGACTGCTCAGGATGCTAAGCCAAATAATTTAAGTTATTCATGTCTGTGATCATGTAAACAAACTGTCAGACATCCAGATGCAAGGAGAAATATCCATGGACAGTAACAGAGACAGAGCTCGGCACACATTCATTTCCTAATCTGATTGTGTGAATAAATTAAGTGAAAGTGTTACAAATGTATTCCCTGGGCCCGTGTTCTGCCGGATTAAGATGTGATAATTTGGTGTCTTGGGTCACTGAGCAAACAGAGACGTGGCTTGGTGATCAATTGAGCCCAAGCTGGATGGACACAGCCCTTTCTTTTCAAATCCGTGGGTCAAAGAGTGGGGAAACGTCCTGGTGTCTGCTGGGGGGAGCCAGGAGAAGAGTTAGGGAAACGGAGAATGGAAATAGAGAATGGGAAAATAAGGGCTTGGGTAGATTTGTCCCTCAGATGCTCCAAGGGCTGGAGCCCCTCTGGAGCCAGGCTGGGAGAGCTGGG
>NC_031774.1:59682151-59694529 GCF_001522545.3 Parus major | reverse complement strand
AGAGCCTTGCAGCCTCACCTGGATCTCAGAGGGAGAGTCTGTGTGGAACCACCAGCCATGTTCAGCCACATCAAAACTGCTGCTCTGAAATCTGGAATGTGTGTTTTCCATGGAAAACAATCCTACACAGGATCCTTGGGTTGGAAGGGATCTTAAAGCTCATCCAGTTCCACCCCTGCCATGGCAGGGGTGGAACTGGATGAGCTTTAAGATCCCTTCCAACCCAAGGATCCTGTGTAGGATTGTTTTCCATGGAAAACACACATCCCAGATTTCAGAGCAGCAGTTTTGATGTGGCTGAACATGGCTGGTGGTTCCACACAGACTCTCCCTCTGAGATCCAGGTGAGGCTGCAAGGCTCTGGAGCGTTTATCCCATCCCTGGGCAGGCTGCTCCGCTGATTCATCACCTTCCCTTAAAAATGTGCATCTCATTTCCAGCTGGAATTTTTCTCTGGCTCGAGCTCCTGGCTGTCAGGTATCATTATGCACTGTTTCCATTAGATCAAAAAGGTCTCCAGCACTTACCTCTCCCCCTGGGAAAGGCACAGCGGGGTTGCATTGCCTCTGCATTGTTGGATAATGTGGATATTAAACTTTCTCTCTTCCCCTGAATTTTCAGGCAGATCCCAACTAAGCCACGTTTGGATAAGATCAGAGGCCACACTGGTGCACGTGGTTTGTGTCTCCAGATGTCTGGTCAAGATCACAGAATTCCAGAGTGGTTTGGATTGGAAGGGACCTTAAAGTTCATCCCATTCCAACCCTACCATGGCAGGGACACCTTCCACTGTCCCAGGCTGCTCCAAGCCCCGTCCAGCCTGGCCTTGGACACTTCCAGGGATCCAGGGGCAGCCACAGCTGCTCTGGGCACCCTGTGCCAGGGCCTCACCTCCCTCACAGGGAAGAATTCCTTCCAATATCCCATCCATCCCTGCCCTCTGGCAGTGGGAAGCCATTCCCTGTGTCCTGTCATTCCAAGCCCTTGTCAAAAGTCCCTCCTTGTAGGCTCCCATCTGAAAACCTGATTAGACCACTCTTAAGCCATCTCTTTTCCAGGCTGAACAATCCCAGTTCTCCCAGCCTTTCCTCACAGGAGAGGTGTTCCTCTTTTCCACCCAGGATGATCCTGTCACAGCAGGAAAATAGCTTTGTTTTATTCCCCAGGTGTTCCCCCAGCACCTGTGTGTTTGTTTCCTCACCTCCATGTGGTTTATCTGTTGGGACAGTCTCCAGAATTCTCTCTTCCATGCCCTGTCTCCCCAACTTTTGGCCTTCCCAAAGGTCTTTGGAGGGGATTTTTCCAGTTTTCCACACTGCACAGAGGCTCTGGAATACTCAGTGCACCAGTGAAGTGCAGCCTCAGCCCTGGCCTCTCCTCCCCCAGGGACTCCACACGTCACACTGCTGCCTGGGCTCAGCATTCCAGCAGTGGCTGGGATCCCAGATTTCCTCAAAGGCTTTTCCTGGCATTTCTGCATTGCCTCTTGGCAGCTTGAATCCAGCCCTGCTTCCCAATCCCATCTGGTGGGGAGAGTGGATGGAGTGTGGATGAGCCCATCCTGGTGTGTGGAGAGGTGGAGGGGATGGAGATGGACACTGGAGAGCTGTCTGGGAGTGTCTGCAGTGCCACCGGGTTTGGGAAGCTCCTGCCAGCTTCCAGCTGGCCATGTCCAGGGTTTTGGCTCTTCCCACTGCCCATGGGGACACAAGGGAAGAGGCCCCAGAGCTGGGATGGGAACCAGCACCGAGCTCCCTGCTGCCTCCTTGGGAACTGGGATCAGCTCTGGCTTGGAAAAATGGTTTGAGATCATCGAGTCCAACATTATTCCAGCCCTGCCAGGGCACCACTAAACTACATCCCCAAGTGCCACATGCTCACAGCTTTTAAATCCCTCCAGGGATGGGGGCTCCACCCTGGGCTGGACAATCCTTTCCATGAAGAAATTTCCCCTAAGATCCAATTTAAACTTTCCCTGGTGCAACTCGAGGCCATTTCCTCTGGTGTTGTGTATTTCCCCAGTCCCAAATCCAACCAATGGCATTGATTTCCAATGGCATTTTGTCTTTGTGTGGCCTCCTGGCACTGCTGGAAGGATTTCAGTCACAACCAACCAGAAAGGCAACCTCGGGACTGCAGCTGCATTTTCCTTTTCCCTTGGGCTTTGGATTTTGTTCTGTGAGTTTTTTGAAGTGTGACATTTCCCTATGTGACTAAAGAACCTGGAAAACAAAAGGGGGAGGAGATGGCACAGGCAGAGATGTGCTGTTGATCAAATCACAATGACAAAGCCCTGCTCAAGCCCCAGCTGGAGCTGTGGTTGTTCCAAGAGTGTCCTAAAATTGCCTTCACCTCTTTTCCACCAGTCAGGAGCAGATTTTTGGCACCAGCTCAGCGGAGATCTCCAAAATCAGGAAGCTCAGAGGGGCTTGGGTCTGACCCCACCTCTGCTGCTGACACAGAGCTTTGGTACCCATCCTTCCCCTGCTCCTTCTGCCACCATTCATTCCTGTGGGCTGGAGATCTCTGCATTCCCAGCCACAGACTGGGCAGTGCCTGTCACTCAGCCAGACGTGTCTGGGATTGCCATCACGGGTGGGACACACTCCTGGAAGTCTCCTCTCCACCTAGAGCCTCTCCCCTGCTCCCTTTTTGGAGCAGGAGCAGAACATTTGGAGCCCGTGGCCTCCTGAGCCTCGCACACACCGGCTCCTCCTCTCCTGACTCAATCCACGAGCCAGAGCTGCCACTCACTGCCACTTGTCTCATCTCCAAAAGCACAAGGACAATCAGCATAATGACTTGGTTTGCAGTGGAAATCCAATTACTGCGGGAAGCGTTTCATTAGGGTGGATTTTCTCTGCGGGGAGCCCGCGTGTGGAATCGGGATCGTGGCAGCGGTGCCAGCACAGGGCAGCAGCCCCTGGCAGGGTGACAAGGTGACAAAGCAGGATGTCACACCTCTGGCATGGCACTGGGCTCTCAGCTCTCCTGTGACCTGTGCTGTGTCCCAGCTGTCTCCTCTCCCCTCCTCATTCCAGAAATCTCCAGCTTTATTCCATCTAACCCTGAGCTCTGGCTCAGGAAGCCATTCCCCCTTGTCCTGGCACGCCACACCCTTGTCCCAAGACCTGCTCCAGTTCTCTTGGAATCCATTTAGGCACTGGAAGGGGCTCCAAGGTTATAGAATCATATAAAACTGGTTTGGTTTGGAAGAGACCTTAAAGGTAATTTTGTTCCAGTCCCCTGCCGTGGCAGGGACACCTTCCACTATCCCAGGCTGCTCCAAGCCCTGTCCAGTCTGTCCCTGGACATTTCCAGGGATGGGGCAGCCACAGCTTCTCTGACAACTGTGCCAGGGCCTTCCCACCCTCACAGAGAAGAATTCCTACCGAATATCCAACCTAAACTTACCCTTTTCTGCCTTAAAACCATCCCCCTGCCATCTCATACCTGTTTAAGGCCAGGCTGGATGAGGTTTGGAGCAGCCTGGGATAGTGGAAGGTGTCCCTGCCCATGGCAGAGGAATAAGAGGGTTTTTAAGGTCCCTTCCAACCCAACCCATTCCATGATTTTATGATTCTATAATGCTATTGTGAAGGTGGTGAAATCAACACTTTTAAAACGTTCAGGAGTTACTGATCTGCACGAAATTGCTGCTGCAACCCCACAAACGCTGGATGAGTAAGACTTGGGAGTGATTAAACCTGACTTATCTCTCTGCAGCTGGCAGACAGGCGAGGAGGAGATGCTGCTGCAGAAGAGGCAGCATGAGGCACGTCTGTGCAGGAGGTGCTGGATTCCTGGGACTGCTCAGGCACAGAGAGGGAAGGGAAGTGATGGATTTTGCTAAAGAGCAGAGTTCAGCAGTGCCAGTTCCTCTCCCTGCCATCGCTGCCTTGCGTTATGTACCCACAAAATGAACCCCTTTCTCCTGGGGAGGATTTGTTGCCTGTTTGTTTGCTTGTCTGGAGGTTCAGTTTCATTCCAGCAGCACACAGGGCTGCTGCTGATGTGAGGAAAAGCAGAAATAAATGGGAATGAGAGGCAAGGCTGAGTGCTAGGAAAAGCTGCTCCTTTGTGGACCCATTCTATCAAAATTCCTCCTGGCTCCAGCTTTAGATGCTTGATAGAAACCTCTGGCTCCCACTTTTCTTGTGTTTGATGTTTGCTGTTCAGACTCTCTCCCATCATTTGCCTCCTCTGTTCCTGTGGGGCAGGAGCCCTGTGCTCACCATGCTGGAATATCTTGTCCAGCTCTGGGGCCCTCAGCACAGGAAGACAAGGATTTGTTGGAGTGAGCCCACAGGAGGTCATGGAGATCTCTGAGGGCTGGAGCTCCTCTGACAGGCTGGGAGAGCTGGGGGTGCTCACCTGGAGAAGATCCAGGGAAATCTCACAGCATCTTCCAGGGCTTAAAGAGGCTCCAGGAGAGCTGGAGAGGGACTGGAGACAAGGGATGGAGGGACAGGACCCAGGGAATGGCTCCCAGTGCCAGAGGGCAGGGATGGATGGGAGATTGGGAAGGAATTCCTGATGTGAGGGTGGGCAGGCCCTGGCAGAGGTTGCTCAGAGCAGCTGTGGCTGTCCCTGGATCCCTGGCAGTGTCCAAGGCCAGGCTGGACGGGGCTTGGAGCAGCCTGGGACAGTGAAAGGTGTCCCTTGTCATAGGACAAGGTGACCATTAAGGTCCCTTCCACCCCAAACCAGTCAATCCCTTTATGATTTCACATAACCAGATGTCCCCCATGCTCTTCCTCTGAATGCCAAACAAACCCCCATCCCTTTTCAAACTCTGCAGCAGATTTGGGATTGCCACCTCCAGGTCAGCAGGTCCATGCTGGAGCAGACTCCTGGCAGAGAAGATTCTCCACTCAGCCTGGGTTCTGGCTTGGTTTCTCAATGACATTTTAAGGCAGAGGCAGGTAGGGATGGTGGGTGAAGGAACATTTTGCATAAGCCCACACAGCAGTCACAGCGTGGGCAGCTCGTTCAGGGCTCTTCCCAGCAGGAATGTGGATAAATGTGCCACAGAGAACCCCCTCTGAGGAACAGGGGACAGAGCTCTTATTACAGAGGCACTGACTCAATTATGCCCTGAAAGCAGATTAAAGTGACTCTGTTCTTACTGCAAAGCAGTGAATAAATCCATATTTTGTTAGTGAAAATTGGTTTCCATTTGAATTTACAGAGGACACAAAGCTCAGCCAGCTCCTCTCTGCAGGTAGCTCAGTGTAACCCCTCGGGCCCTCAGTGACAGCAGCAGAGAAAGGGACAGTGTGACAAAAACAACCTCCCTGTGAGTGAGCAGGATCCATCCTTATCACAGCCAGTCCCTCACAGCCCCCTGGGGCTGCAATCCCCACAGAGCCAAAGGGAATATTGGTTATAAAAATAGCAGAAGTTTTTAGCAAACCTTACAAGCTGTTTGGTGGAACAAGTGTGGCAAATGCACACCCAAATGTATAAAGGCAAAACCAGGTGGCCAGGAAAAACAAATGTAAATAATAAAGGCCAGAGTGAGATCTAAATTCTTTCAGTCTCAGAGGTTTGGATGGGAGTTTGGATGTCAAGGTTTTTGGGGGTCTAAGCAAGTTCCTGCCATCCTAACCCCAGCCCAGGAGAGTGAATATCCATCACCACCAGCCAGAAATGGGGCTACTCACAGAAGGCCTTTCCAGGGAGAAAAGCAAGGGAGAATTTTCCATGGAAAATCCTCGTGTGCTGTTCATCCTCTGGTGAGCCTGACTCAGAGCCCACCGGTGTCAATGAGCAGATATTTGGCTGGACATGCTGGTTCCTTCTGGAACAACAGTTTTGTTCTCTTGCCACTGTGCTTCTCTTTTTTGCTGGAAAAGAGTCACAAGGAGAAATGTTCCCTTGTGCTCAAAGCCAACGACTTTGGAAGCTCTGTGTGCCTTGCTGGCCTCACCAGGGTCAGGAGTGTCATTCTCTGCCTCTTTAGATGCTCTGGAGCTTTTTCTGTGCTGCTCTGTTTGATTCTTTGAAGCTGAGCTCTCCATTTGAGTTGTCTTGTTTAAAGAAAAAAAAAAAAAACCAAAATCCACCCCAATTTGATTTAAAATCCCTTTTGAAAATGAGGCAGCAGCAGGCTTTCTGCCAGCCTGGCTCTTCCTGAGGGCACAAACGCTTCCAGGGTTTTATTTGTGGCACTGCCTGGCACTGTGGGTTTGATCCTAGCAGTGAGGACATGGCTAGAAAGAGGCTGGCATCAATTCCCCCACAGAAGTCAGCTGAATAGGGATGGAAAGAAAAGGAGGAGTGAGGTGATTCCCCATGAAGAGCACCTCAGGCCTGGGGATATGTGGAAAACCAGCCTATCCCTCCCTCCCCTTGTGACCTCAATATCCAGGAAAAATAACCTAATCTAATCTGATCTAATAATCCAACAGAATCTTCCAGAAGGTCATGACCTGCCTCCCGTCAGCCTTAGCTCCTACAGTGAAGTAAAGGGTCTGCTACAGATTAAGTCATCTGAAAGAATTATTTTCAGCTTCAAAAGCAACATCACTTCCTCCCCAGCTTCCCAGAACAATTCTTCCAGCCTCAGGGACTGCAGTGAACACACAGGTTTGAGCTTTACTGCCTTCCCAAGGCTGGGACTGCTCTGCAGGTGCCTGGGGGTGCATCCACATGGCCAGAATAAGCACAGAAAAAAAGATTTCTGGTTCTTTTTCCAGCTTCTTGGGCTGGACAGGCTTCCTTTTCCACAGTGACAGGGAAATGCAAGGTGTGCTGACATCTCCCCTGCCTCGTGGATTTTTAAGGATAGAATAGACTTAACTGGAATGTTTTTATGGACTGTGGAGTTAAACACAGCCTATTTTTGGTCTTGTCTGAACAAGGCCTGGGCTTGTATGGTCTGCTGGAGCTCCTAAATCAGCACAAAAATACCTTCCCAGACTTTGCTCCTGCAAAAGTGGCATTTTACAAGGAAACAGTTTTAATATCATTTCTCTCTCCGTGTCTTTGGCCACCCTCAGGCAGATTCCTGTGCTGGCCCCAGGGCAACAGGTTTCTCATCACTAAAACACAGCAAAATGGGTTTCAATCAGCACAATATTTGCTGTCTCCCAGGACCAAGAGCAACTCTCAGGATGCAAAGGGATGAAAAACCAGCTCTGTTTTTCAGAAGGGATTTACATCTGGACAAAGAAGTATTTGGAATGCAGGAAGTGGTCATTTTGATCTGGCTCTGCAGATCCTCTGTGTGAGAGGGTCCTCGGCCCATGTTCTTTGCTCTGCACTCTCTGGTTTTTCATATTCTGCAACAAAATCTGCAGAGGAAATGCCAACACCTCAATTTCTGGCTGCCCAGCATTTCCTACTGCAAGCTCCTGCTTCCAGTCTCTTCTTATCTCCCTGAGCTGAAATCTCTCCCACTGACGTATTCCAGGCTGCCTCAGAACAAATATTCTGCAAGGTTTCTGCCAAAATCAGTTCAGCACTTGGAGACTGGAGCTGGGGAAAGGAGGAGGTTTGCCTCATGCAATGCTAATTCTCCCCTGGGATTCTCTGAGGTTGTCTCACTCTTCCCTGATTTTGATTAGAAACTGGAAATTTGGTGGTTTGGCTCTTGCCTTTTCCAGGGTGATGAACTGTGGCTGCAGGTGGGATGGTGGAAAAAGTGGGATTAAGGCCCTGTGATCTGAACAGCAGCTGGAAAATAAAGTAGTTTTATGCTGAACTCAGCTTTTGCCTCTGGTGGGACAGAAATATTGTTTGTGAAGAGCTGAAGCAACAAAGTGATGGATCAGCCCCTGGGAAAATGAGTAATTCCGTATCCAGCACAGGGAAGGAGGTCAGCAGCACACAGGG
The DNA here is from genome assembly GCF_001522545.3 of Parus major. NCBI lineage: Eukaryota > Metazoa > Chordata > Aves > Passeriformes > Paridae > Parus > Parus major. Next base: position 59,686,690 of record NC_031774.1, on the reverse strand, counting down.
GAGGGGGATGAGGAGGAGCTGGCTTTTTTAATACATGAATAATGAATTCCCTTGGGAGGGGAATTCCTCCTGTTCACAGAGTCAGGCAGAGGCCTGAAGGAAAATAATAAATAATCACTTTGCTAATTATTTTTAAGGTGTGAGGGATGTGGTGTGAGGGGAGATCCAGAGGGTGGCAGGATGCTGGGAGAGAAGTCAGGAGATGGGCTGGGGGCTGGAAAAAGAGGGTTTGGAAAGAGAGGGGAGCAGAGGGACAGCTACTGGCACTGGGTCAGTTCTCAGCTGCTCCTCCCTAAAGTGCCACACATGGAAGTAGAAGAAAAGAAGATTTGAGGGGTCCAAGGTGTTAGAAAAGAGAGCAGAGGGGTTCATGCAGGAGAAGCAATGAGAGCTGCTCAGCTGAGCCACCAGTTCTGGTTACAGTGACAGGATGGGAGCCTGGACATTTGTCCCCACATCTATGTCCCAGTCCCAAACCAAATCCTACCTGGATACCTCCAGAGATGTCCCCATGCCCAAAAAGCAAAGCAGAAGGGGAAGCTGAAGCTAACCAGGGCTGTAAGGTGGATTTGCAGGAGAATGAGGGATGAATCCTCATGGGAGCAGAACCTCTTTGACAACAGCATTTGATATGGAAAAAGAGATCAAAACTACATTGGAACACAGAAGGGTTAAAGCTCGTGAATGAGACAATATTAATTGTCTGAAACACAGTCTGCTTGACTTCTGGTTTACAAAGATCTCTCCCTACTTTAGTTCCCATGGTAACTCCTGTGCAGAACCACACTTTTCCTCATCATCTCCACAGAGTTGAAGGCAATTTTGTAATCCAATCAAATGGGAAAGACAGAATTTGTTTGGGCATTGAGGAAACCGCTGCCTAACGAGCACACAGTGATGGGGAGAGGCCACACTCGCAATTACAACCCCAGAGAGACAATTAATTACTGAATAATTAGCAGTTACTGGGGTTTCTTAGCTCAGAGAGGATTGTGAGAATAATCCCGAGGTCTTCCAAGTTGTTTTCCAGAGTGGGAAGCAGCAAACTGATGGTGCAGAGCTGATGATGGGAAATTCTCTGCTCCCAGAAATCTGAACCCTTGAACACCGTGGGCCCTGTGAAGCCTGGCTGAGGCAGCTCAGGAGCTGTGGAGCAGAAGGAATGGGCCTGTTGGATGGGAATGTGCTTTCCAGGGGGGAATGTCCAAGCAGGAGGAGGGGATTCTGTTAATCCTTCCCAGACATGGAGAGTGTGGAATGTTCACATGCACCGAGCCCAATGTGGCTCCTGAGAAGTCACTGTCACCCCTGAGGGTTTCAGTCCAGAAACCAGAAAAAATAACAGATTATTTCCTGTGAAATACAGGATTTTTTTCTGTAGGAAAAAAGCATTCATGTATGGATAGAGTTTCTGAAATGGAATCCTGAGCTACAGAGAAATAATTACATCTTAACTTTTATTTTTTAAATGCTGATGGCCAGAAAACTGAGTGGAATCCTAGATGCCAGCTTTGCCAAAAGGATGAAGGCAGGAAACAGCTCACTCTAACTGGACAACTCATGAAATTCACAGACATTTGGTAATTTTGTAACCAAAACCTTGCTCAAATTGTGGTTGTGTGCTGGTATGACCACAAAATCCCCTTGACCTTAACAAAACCATCTAGAAAAAATTAGCCAGGATCAGTTTTTCTTCCTGCAGCACTACAAAATGCAGCTCCAGGCCCGGCTGGGACTTTTTGGGACAGCCTGGTTTCACCTTGGGCTTTAGGACAATGACTTCATGTCTCTTGCCTCACATGATCACACTCAGGAAAGCTCTCTGCATAATCTCTTGGCATTTCAGAAATGCAGGAGCTGTAAATGAGGTCAGGGCTGTGATGCTGTACCTGATCCAGGGACTGCAGAGCTTGGAATCATCACCTGGCCAAGCCTCCACTCTCCTCGAGTGGTCCTTCAAAAGGTCAGCCCCAGCTGGGCAAGTGCTGGGCTCCTGCAGCTTGTTCATCTGGTTTAGTGTTCAGCTCATCCTCAGGACATAAAAAGATGCTTAAAAAGAGAGAGAGAAAAAAGGTAAAATAAGGAAAAATAGAACTGCTTCAATTTGTTCCAATTTAAAATATAAATGAATCAACAATCTGCAAAAAAGAAACCCAGTGAGTCAATTTCTGTGCAATTTTTTAGAGTGGTTTTGAGCACTTTACAGAATGGAGTGAGTTTGTAGAATTTGTTCATCTCTGTGGCTTTAGCTTTGGGGATAGCATTGAGGCATTGGAGTGTTTGAGTATTTTTATTTTCAGCTCAAAAGAGAGCAAAGCCCAAAGGGAGCTGAGACTTTCCATTTCCACTCCTACCTGCAGCATCTGAGTTTATGAGGCAGAGACATCATCAAGAAAAGATGATTTCTTGATGACACAGGGCTCTCTTATTTCATCATCCTTCATCCTGTATCAAAACCCAGCAGCTCTGTGGACAGGAGAAGATATCCCAGAATGGCTTGGGTGGGAAATACCTCAAAGTCCACCTTGTTCCAACCCCCTGCCATGGGCAGGAACACCTTCCACTAGACAGGTTAAAATTTTTGTAATTTTCCCTCTGTCAGACAATTCTCTGGGCTTGTGCTTCTTCCTGTGCATCACTAGTGTTCAATCTAAAGGGACAATTCTTTTCATGAAACTTAAAGACTCTTTGGTGGTGGCATTTTTGTAACCCCAGCCTTGATCAATTTGTGGTTGAGTGTTGGTGGGAAGGTTTAAACTGACCAGGAAATCCCTTTTACCTTAGGAAAACAACCTAAACCAAGAGTTCTTGGATAAGGAAAAAGTCTTGAAGGGTGATGGGGTGTCCCCAGCAGGAAATCCAGGTAATTTCTAACCAAAAAGGATTTTCTTCCTTCACTCCTTCCCTTTAGAAGCAGCCTCAACTCTGCCTCTGTGTGGCAGCACTGAAAAAGAACATGGAAAAAAGAATGAAAGATGTGTTTCTTTCTTTAGGTCACTTGGTTATTAACTCTCTTTATCCTGCCATGAACCTTGAAAGATGAGGCAGATATTTCTCCTGTCAGCTTGGGAGGGCTGAGGGGAACAGGCTGGAGGAAGATGCCTCAAAGATAAGGTTATGGCTTTCTTGTCCTCAAAACTTTACAAAGAAACAAGACAATGTCAATGTAATATTAATAACAGAGATAAAAGTAATTCAGAGCAGTCATTACACTTAAAATAATTCCTGGAACCAAGCAGGGGAGGTATGAAGTCATAATTTTCATGGTCTTCCAAGCTGCTCCCATAGGGAGCTCAGTGTACCTTTGAAGAAATCTTTTTATTCACAGCAGTAAATTTATTTACACATGATTACACAACATGTTTTTATGCACTCATTCCTCAACGTGTCTCAAATTATCAGGGATAATCACAGAATTGTTTAGGTTGGAAAAGACCTTTAGGATCATTGAGTCCAGTTGTTACCCAGAGACAGCTCTTTGCATTTCACCTGATTGCTGATGCAGAACGGAATATTCATGGATTATCAATAACAAATTTCAAAAAATTCAATTATGCCTAAAACAGCAGTCAGCAGAGTGCTGCAAGCAGTGATTTATTCCTGAGTGCTGAATCAATGAATAACAAGTCCTTAATAATGCCTGTTCTCCTACAGACAGGAACATACACGTTGTACTATAGAAAATATGCCAAAATAAGATAAAAATTTTTAAAAAAACCCAAATGCTGACTTATTCTTTTTTCTTTTTCCTGCACTGGCTGCCAAGGCTCTGAACTGTGGGATATGAAATTATGGCAAAGGGGCAGGCAAAGAAATCATTCAGGGAGGAAAAGGAAGGTGATATTATCACAGGAGCTGGGGAAAAAATTGTGTTAAAGAAAGTATGTGCATATGGAAAAAGAGGTCCCTGCCCTGGAAATGCTTCATCTGGTGAGACAGGAGTGAGTTGATGTGGGATTTGTCTGCTTGTTAACACCGACCTTCTCCCTGACTTCTGCTTGAGAATTCAGTACTCAGATGCTGTTACTTTCTGCTGCAAATAAAGATCACAGAATCATGGAATGGTTTGGGTTGGAAGGGACCTTAAATCCCATCCAGTTCCACCCCTGCCATGGCAGGGACACCTTCCACCATCCCAGGTTACTCCAAGCTCCATCCAACCTGGTCTTGGACACTTCCAGGGATCCAGGGGCAGCCACAGCTTCTCTGGGCAGCACAGGTTGGATGGAGAAGGGACTGAGAACAGCCCTACAGAGAAATATTAGGGGTGATGATGAATGAAAACCTCACTGTGAGCCAGCACCATGTGCTCCCAGCACAAAAAACTGTGCACAGAAAAATTCCCTAAATTTGGGAAAGGCACAGAGGAGCTGGAGAGTGTGCAGAGAATGAAGCTGGGGAAGGGGCTGGAGCCCCAGGAGAGGCTGAGGGAGCTGGGAAGGGGCTGGAGAATTGCTGAGGGAGCTGGGAAGGGGCTGGAGAATTGCTGAGGGAGCTGGGAAGGGGCTGGAGAATTGCTGAGGGAGCTGGGAAGGGGCT
>NC_031774.1:59668270-59682080 GCF_001522545.3 Parus major | reverse complement strand
CTGGAGAATTGCTGAGGGAGCTGGGAAGGGGCTGGAGAATTGCTGAGGGAGCTGGGAAGGGGCTGGAGAATTGCTGAGGGAGCTGGGAAGGGGCTCAGCCTGGAGCAAAGGAGGCTCAGGGGACCCTTGTGGCTCTGCACAAGTCCCTGGCAGGAGGGGACAGCCGGGGGGGTCGGGCTCTGCTGCCAGGGAACAGGGACAGGAGGAGAGGGAACAGCCAAAGTTGAACCAGTGAAGGCTTAAGTTGAATATAAGGAAGAATTTGGTTGGAATAAGGAAGGGTTGCCAAGGATGAGAAGGGGCTGATCAGGGAATGGTGGAGCCCCCATCCCTGGCTGCGGCTCTCAGTGCTCCGGGCTGGGTGACAAGGCGGCCATTGGGCACAGCTTGGTTTCAATGACCACAGAGCCCTTTCCCAACCTCAGCGATTCTGTGGTAAGCAGCAATAGGTGCAAAATGAAAGAAGGGAAATTTAGGATATATGGAAGAAATCCTTCCCTGTGAGAGTGGTGAGGCCCTGGCACAGGTTGCCCAACCACCCGTGGCTGCCTGATCCCTGGGAGCGTCCAAGGCCAGGCTGGACGAACCTTGGAGCGCCCCACACAAGCTCTGCCTGCCCACGGCAAGGGGTGGAACGAGCCGGGATTTTAAATCCCTCCCAATGCCAACCATTCCAGGATTCCCCGATCCCGCCTCCCCGCGCTGCCCTGAGGGCGGGCCCGGCCATGACGCGGCGGGAAGGCGGAAGGGGGGGGGGCCAAAATGGCGGCGCCGCTGAGGGCTCCGCTGCTGAGGGCTCCGCTCTGCGCTCTGCTGTGCCTGGCGCTGGCGGCCGCCGCCCGGGGCAAGCCGAGCCCCGTGAAGGTGCTGTCGGACGGGATGTGGCAGGAGCTGCTGCAGGACGAGTGGATGGTGGAGTTGTGAGTGGGGAGAGGCGCGCTCGGGCTGCCCGGGGGGGTTCGTGTGGGGTGTGTGGTGACAGCGCTGTGCTGCTCCCACAGCTACGCGCCCTGGTGTCCCGCCTGCGAGAACCTGCAGCCCGAGTGGGAGAAGTTCGCCGAGTGGGGAGAGGACCTGGGGGTGAACGTGGCCAAAGTGGATGTCACGGAGCAGCCGGGTGAGAGGGGCTGGAAAGGGCTCCTGAACCCTCCGGGATTTGGGGAGCTGAGGGATTTGGGGGATGCTCATCTCCAATGTGTGTTTGTGGGAGGCAAGCAGAATTAATAAGGATAAATAAAAGCGTTTTAATCGTCCCTACCAAACACACATTGCTGTGTGACTAAACGCCCTAATATTGCTTAATGGAATCCCAGAATGTTTTGGTTGGGAGGGACTTTAAAGATCAGCCCATTCCACACCTTCCATTATCCCGGGTGGCTCCAAGCCCTGTCCAGCCTGGCCTTGGACATTGCAGGGATCCAGGGACAGCCACAGCTTCTCTGGGCACCACACAGGAACCTCCAGCTCTCCTCATAGGGAGGAGACTGTCAGCTAGTAGCTAAAATAAATATAATTGAATAAATAAAATGCCTAGACTGTAATGGAGAAAATGAATTAGAGGTTTTCTCCACAGCAGGATTTCAAGGAGATTTTTGGCCATAGTTTTTAAGCTAAAAACAATGTTTCACCCTTGCTATTCCAGTCCTTCCTTGGGTTGCTCTCCCTCTCCTGAAAGTCTTTAGTCTGTGTGGGATTTGCAAACCTGGCTTTCCCTGTGCTGATCTCTTTCTTCAGAGTGACTTTACTTTTGAAACTTGCCTCACTTGGATTATTTTCTTCAGGGTTTCTGGAGGCTGCAGGTCATGTGTGTGAAAGGAGAGTGTCTCCCTCTGAAGAGCTACAGCCAGAACAGTCCAACAGAGCAGTTATCCCTGATATCTCATTTTCCCCGTGGATAAACTTCCTTGCTCTTTGTCCAGGGACCTTTTTTTAGAGTGTGCTGCTTTGACATGCACAAGGTTGTGTTGGATTGCATTGAAAGAGCGATACCTAGGCCTGACATTGTATTCTGGGGTGTTACATAATTTCTTGCCTTTTTTTTCCCATCAAAATACTCAAAATAACTTTTCTTACAGGGTTAAGTGGACGATTTATCATCACAGCCCTCCCTACCATCTATCAGTAAGTCTGCATGGCAGCAGGGGTTTTTGGGGGTGAGAGTGGGCATTTTTTCCCTCTTTTTTTAGGACAAATAAATGAGATTTATTATGCTCTTTAAGAATGGGAGCTACTTTTCACAGCCACTGTCTCACCCACTGTGACCTTGAGCTGCCTGATGATTTCTTTTCCTTTCCCTTCAGGCCTTATTTATTCTGCCTTTTCATGGGTGTTTCTGTTTTGCAATCGTTTCTCTGTAGGTTGATCTTCAGTGCAGGTGTGTGGCAAGGGCTTTAGGAAGATCATTATCTTTCTTTTCTATTTTTTTTTTTTTTTAATATGGAATCACAGCTAAAAGCTATCCAAGGTATTCATGGAGTCAGTGCTCTGGAAATAACTTGGAGTTAGTCCAGGTGTTTGGAAAATATTTTTTAGAGGCAATATCAGCTAAAAAAATTACCACTGAAAAGTTGAATGTGTGGAAAAATAGACAAGGTGATGGGAGGGGATTTGTTGGATGGAAAAAAATGCTGCACTTGGTGCTTGGATCATGCAAAATAAAAGGATTTTGTTGTTGTTGTTTTACAGCTGCAAAGATGGAGAGTTCAGGAGATACCAGGGATCAAGGACTAAAGCTGCCTTCATTAACTTCATCAGTGACAAGGAATGGAAATCCATTGAACCAGTGTCCTCCTGGTTTGGTCCTTCCTCTTTCCTGTAAGTTTTGGGTTGTTTTTTTGTAAGAATTTATTATCAGATGTCCTGAGGTGTGTCCTGCTCCCTGTTCCCAGCTCTGTGTGGGCAGGAGCTGTGTGAACGTGGTGGGTGGGTGTGTGTCCTAATTCTTCCTCAGCTGTGGGAGGGTTGTCACCATAGCAGAGGTGACCTGAGCATTGTCACCACAGCAGAGATGTCCCCAGCAAGGTTTGCTTGAGGAGGTTGCTGGTGATTGCATTGTTTCCTAAACTTCTGTGGGTGCCTTGCTGACCCTTGAAGTTGTTTGGTTTCTGTGGCACTGAGATGGTTTTGCCCAGTTAAATTCTAGGAAATTTCTTCCACTATCTGGAGGGGTCTACAAGGAAATCACAGAGGGATTCCCCATCAGGAGCTGACAGGAAAAAGGGGAATGGATTCAAAGTGTCAGAAGGGAAATTTAGGACTGATACATGGAAGGAATTCCTGTCTGTGAGGCTGGTTCTCTTACAAAGTATTATCCCACACCAAGGAATGTGTGAAACTGGATATTAACTTAGCATTAACACCTTCTCTATTATTTTCTGTGTTCAGACACCAAACTTAAGTGTCTGAAGATCTCTCAGGTCTTATAATCTGATTTTTTTTATCTGATAAAATAGTTTAATTTTTTGTTTTAATAAAACCTCCTGATGCTTCTTTTTTAATATCTTGACTGGAGTTCCAGCTGACTTCCCACAGACCATTGATCAAGCTAGAACAGAACCTGAAATTCACGTGTCAGCAGATGCAAGATAAAGAAATCTGGGGATTTATAGCTGTCTGTGTATGAGCTGAGGTTGTTTCACACAGGTTTGAGGCTGATTTTAAAGTGTTCTCAGTTTCTCTCCTCTGCTTTGTTTCAGGATGAGCAGCATGTCAGCGTTGTTCAAGTTGTCCATGTGGATCAGGGTATTTGCTTCTATCTCTACTTCATTTTACCCTCAATATGAAATTCAGCTTTTCCTGAAATGATTCTCTTGTCTTCTGTTCCAGCATGGCCATGGCTATTTAACAGAAAACCTCGGAATACCAGTCTGGGGCTCCTATGCTGTTTTTGGATTGGCAACTCTGTTCTTAGGAATGGTCCTGGGACTTGTAAGTGAAATCTTTGGGGCTGACTGGGGCTTTGTTACACTCGTGCTGCCTCCACCTCTGTTTTGGGGCAGGGTTTTGGGGTACCCTGAGCTGGAACACAGGGATGGGGAGCAGGATGGAACCCCCATAATCCAAGGGAAAATGGTCACAACCAGGTGTGGGGCTGGATAGGATCCACCTGAGGATAAATGGTAAGACTTGATCTTAAAAGTCTTCTCCAGCCTAAACAATTCCAGTGTGCAGAATGTTTGGGAAATTCACCTTGGGTTTCTTTGTTTTCAGATGATGGTGTTCCTGGCAGACTGCATCTGTCCCTCCAAAAGGCACAAACTATCACAGTTCCAGCCTCAGTCAAGTAAGCCCACAGCAAACTCCTAATTCAGTCAAGCTTGTTTGGTAAATCTCATTTATAGAAAATATGAAAGAAATCCTGGTGTCTGCAGGATGTGATGTGGAGCATAGAACTTTGCATTTGGGATTGATGCCTCGCCCTTAGGGTTTGTAGGGGGTTGGGATTTTCTATTTAAAACTGGTTTTAGGGATAGAAAAAATTTTGAGAGTGTTTTCCTACCTGCAAGACATGAAATTCCACATGGGCAGCGAGAGAAAATTGAGTGGAGCTCTCAGTGCTTGCCTGTGATGTTAAAAAAAGTGGATTTTACTTGGGAATTGTATTTATTTCTGTATTTTTCCTTTCTCCTTGAGGTAAAAAAGGTCCAGAGTCAGCTCATCTGCTGAAAAATAGGTATGAAGAGCAAGAAGGAGATGAGGGAGATATCTCAGATGATGAAACAAAGGGGAAGGGGAGGAGCAAGAGAGACTCGTCACCAAGCGGTGTCCGGCAGCGTGCAGTGCCCAGTGCTGCTCCTCTGGAGAATTCCTAGCTGCATTTGCATCAGGATTAGTGTTTGAGTCAGCCACTCAAAGGGAGATCAGTGTCAAATCCTTCAGCTTGAAGAGAAGAAATGACTCCTGGCTTGGTAATGTTGCTGCATTTCGTGAATTTGGAGGAAATAATCATGAAAAAAAAAATTTAAAAAAAAATTAAAAAGGCATCAGGTATTCCAAAGGAAAACTTGCTGTTGCAAATGGCTGCAACTTCTCCTGTCTGTGTGCAGAGAAGTGCCAAGGAATAATTGCTGTGGCTTCTGGAATGATTTGTTCCCTCGGGTTTATTTGGAAGAGAATGGAAACCAGAGTCATTCTTGAATTAGGGAGCATTAGCAAGGAAAATGCACTCACCTGGCATTGGGTGAAACCTCCCAAAAGGGTTCCTTGTTCTTATACTGGTTTTCAGTATAAACCTCTCTAGCTGTGCCCTGAAGAAATGCTGAGGGAAAAAAAGTTCCTTTAGTTATGGAACTAAAATTCCTTTAGTTCAGGCTTTTTACATGACAGAAACTGCTTTTTGCTATGACAATGAGTGCTACAAAACCCCCCCAAACTTTTTTTCTTACAAAGAGCTGATGGAATTTAGCACAAACACTCTGCAGAAGGATCCTCTGGCTGACCAGAACCCTGCTGCCTGCATCGATTTCTTCCACAAAAAGCTGTAGAAAACTCAGTGAGCTTCTTGGCAAAGTAGTTTTTCTCTAGGAACAAGTGACAAGCAGCACCTTGAAGTCTTGTCTGTGTCAGTGACTCCACGTGGGAATAGTTTACACACAGGTTTCTCTGTGCAAATCCTCTCCATTCCTCCTCCTGGATGCCAGCAGGACTCTGCTTGCTTTTAATCCATCATTTCTTACTCAAATCTTGCTGCAAATCCATGCAGGCTGTCCTTGGCCTGAAGCTAAAATAACTCTATTTCTATATTATTTTCCCCCCTGTTTTCACAAAATCATTTTGGAACATTAAACCTGGATTTTTTTCTTATTTTTTTTTTATAAAAAAATTAATTTACTCCTGTCTGTATGGTGTTTGTTTTCACTCTGTATAGAAATAAAAAGAATGCACATGCCCATTGGACCAGTGTGGTAAAGAGTTTTCTATATTATTTTAATTAAATTCCAAAGTTTTTGCAAGGGAAGGATGAGCCTAATACTGAGCACATTTAGATTTTTTTGACAAGCCTGTTTCTGATATTTTTGTTTGTTTAGCTTTGTGGGGTTTTAGCTTTTATTTGTAGTTATTTAGGTTATTTTAGTGTTTAATTTTTATTTGTAGTTATTTAGTGGTTTGTTTTTTTTTTTAACTGTTCATCTGACTTCTTCCCTCTTTTTTTTTGTTTCTTTTCTCTACATTGGTGCTCTGGAATGACTTGACTGAAATTCTGTGTGTTAGAAAGATAAACTGATGTTTGAAAGGGTCTTTTTGGCTAAAATTTGAGTTTACCTGTCCTTTTTTAAATCTAAAACCTCTCCTGGTGTTGGAATGAAGACCAGTGTGTGCCAGAATTGCCCTTAAGGTGTCGATTTTGTGGAATTGCCTTAAATTCTCTAAAAGTTTCCATCTCTCAGCCTTTGTCACTCGTAATAAAGCAATAAATAAATAAATACTGAGGACAAGGAGTAGTGCTGTCATTGATCAGTGGTGTTTTTTCAGTTTGGAGAGGGCTTGAGAAGACAGAAACGTTGTAGGAAAAACAATTGAATTGTTTTCAGAGCTGAACTCTGCTCACTGCACTTGGGATATATTGAAATTTAGCTTCTCTAAGCTCAGAGGTTTCTAATTTTTCAGTTCCAACCAAGCTTGGTGCAATACAGAGAGGACACCCTGCTGACTTTTGGCTAACTTCTCATTTAAAAATGAAAAACAACCACCCAACCTTTCCCTTGTTGTGCTGAACTTGTGAGCTCCTGCTTGGACAAGAACTTCCAGCATTAATTTACTTTTTTTCTCTCTGCCTGCTGCTCAGTTCTCCGTGCACAGATCCCAAACCTGCCTCGTAGGGATGGCTGTTCCCAGCTGCTGGAATCCTTGTAACTCCTGCTTGCATTGCCCACAGGCAGCCTGTGCTGATCTCTGCTAATCTCACCCTTCATATTATGGTTTTGTCCTGTGAGTATTTCAGTTCTTTGGTTTATTTTTTTTTGTTTTGAAAAATCTCTGTTCCAAAGATGTTCACCGAGGCTGAGCGATGTAACCTGAGTGGAAGAGCCTGTCCTTTGTGTGTTTTGATGTTGCTTGAATATCAATTTTGTAAAAAAGCAGACTGCCCTTTCCATTTCACCTGGACCAGGCCTGTTCCATTCCAGAAAGAATTAATGACTTGTAACAATAATTTTATTTTTTTCAGAGAATCTTCGAGTAAAAAAAATAACCACCAGCTTTGGATTCCTGTGTTTGTGTCTTTTTGGGTTTTTTTGGTTTGGTCAGTTTCCTGCTGTTTAGTGATGAAACAGCTGCTTCCATGGATGAAAATTGTAACCCTGAAGCTAAAATGTTATTTTAAAAAATCAGGTTTGAATAATAATTCAAAGTAAAGCTGCTCTGAGTGATTTTTTTCAGTCAAGACTGGCTTGGGTACCTCATTTGGTTCCAATGGTTTGGGAAGGAGCTTTCACTCATGCAAAGCTTAGCCAGAAATGATAATAAAATATAGTTTTGTGTAGCAAGAAATGTAGGCTGGAGTTGACAAATGATGTTTAAAATTCATGTTTTTGGCGACTCTTTTCTGTGGTGGCGTGAAACGCGTGCGAGGGAGCCGCAGATGGGCCCCTCCCCTGGCCCTCCCACGCTGCATCCATGAAGGGATCAACTCTGGGGGATTAATCTTGGAGTGGGAAGTTTAATTCCAACTTGTGGCAGCTCTAAAGTGAAAGAGGATTCTTGGGGAGGAGACAAATCCAGAGGAGGAATGCTGGGAGCGCTGCTGGAATTTTCTGGAAATAATAATGCTCGTAGCTCCTCCCTGACAGGAGTCAGGAATTGAGAATTCCACACTCCATGCTCACACAAACCCCACTCCCCTCCTCTTCCACTCAGAGTGTTGCATCCAACAGGAAATAACTGCAGAAGAAAAAAAAAAAAAACCCAAGGGAAAAGTCAAAACTGAAATATTTGTAGATACTAAAAAAGTTGGGAAGGGCCTGATGGGAAAGAAAAGTCTGGGAATTATTGGCAGTTGGTGTTTGCCAAAGGTTGGGTTGGAAATCAGTGATTTCAGTTGTGACAGTGATTGATGGGGAAGGAGAAATTTCAGTGTTTAGCAACATTTAGAATTTAGTATTTAGAAACACCAAATTCAATCTCAATTTTAAGATTTCTTTGCTTTAAGAAGAGGGAATTGTGCCTCCTGCAGAGATCTTGGACAAGATCACCTTTGGCCCTTCCCTAGGTTTATTCCATGGTTGATTCCCCACTCTTGGACCAGCTTTTCTTTACATTCCAAACTCCCTACCTCGATTAATCCCGTGACTTTCTAGAGGAGATTCTGCCTGAACCCTCCCTTTTCCCTGCTTGAAACTTCCCAGCCACAAATTTCACTTCCATTCACTTACAGCAATTCCCTTTCACTGCAAGGCAGATCCAAAAGGACAAATTTGGAATTCTGCTGGGTTCCCAAAAAAATCCCAGGAGGAATCCTGGGCAGGAGGGGTTTGATTGTGTGAGCGATGTCCTTGAAGTGAGGGCAGGTTCTGAAATCCCTGTGAACACCAGAGGGGGCAAAAAGCACCTCTGAAATCTGTGTGTCTCTAAAAGTTATTTTTTAAAATTAAATCAGGTCTCTGTCCAGGAGTTTTAAAGTGCAAAATGAGAAACCATCAATTCAATAATTTATTAAATAATATATTAAATAATAATAATATTAAATATTTAATATTATTAAAGATAATATTTTTCTCAGCTGTGCTTTTCCTTCCAGAGTCTTTCTGTTCTGCTGAGCCTGGACCTCAGTGCCCTTTTTTTCCCCCTTTTTGTGACTGCTGATTCCTCAGGAAGATTCTCTCTGAATTTCCCTTGGAATTCCTTGGCACATGGATGTATCAGGAATCAAGGAAAAGGCGTGTTCAGAGGAAAGGTTTCTGGGATAAATGGATAAGTAGCCATTTCTCCCTCTTCCTCCTTTTCTTGTCAAATATTTGGGAAGTATTTGAAGTGTGGTTTTATACAGATCCTTTCCTCAGAATTCCACAGGTTTCTCTGTGGGCTCTGTGTGTTCCCAGGAACAGGAATGATCCCCCACCTGCCCACATGTGCCCATCTCCAGAATTCCCAACCTTTTTGAGATGCTGCAGGATGTGCCACAACTCCAGAGCTGCTCAATGAAATCCCTGCATGAGGAAAAGCCAAACATTCCTGAAATGTCAGGAATTCTTCAGGGAGGACGCCCTGGGTGTAATCCCCGTGTTTTTAGCTCAGGCTGCTTGATGGCTGTGGTGACAATTTGCTGAGGGAGCTGTCAAGGTTGAAGCATCACTTGTCAGAGCCCACAGTGAGGGTGATCCATCCCTTTCCCGATCCATCCCTTTCCTGATCCATCCCTTTCCTGATCCATCCCTTTCCTGATCCATCCCTTTCCTGATCCATCCCTTTCCTGATCCATCCTTTTCCCGATCCATCCCTTCCTTCCTGATCCATCCCTTTCCTGATCCATCCCTTTATTGATCCATCCCTTCCTTCCTGATCCATCCCTTTCCTGATCCATCCCTTTCCCGATCCATCCCTTTCCTGATCCATCCCTTCCTTCCCAATCTATCCCTTTCCTGATCCATTCCTTCCTTCCCTATCCATCCCTTTCCCGATCCATCCCTTCTTTCCTGATCCATCCCTTTCCCTATCCATCCCTTCTCTCCCGATCCATCCCTTCTTTCCTGATCCATCCCTTTCCCTATCCATCCCTTTCCCCATCCATCCCTTCTCTCCCGATCCATCCCTTCTTTCCTGATCCATCCCTTTCCCCATCCATCCCTTCTCTCCCGATCCATCCCTTCTTTCCTGATCCATCCCTTTCCCGATCTGTCCCTTTCCCGATCTGTCCCTTTCCCATCTGTCCCTTCTCTCCTGATCCATCCCTTCTCTCTTGATCCATCCTTTCTTTCCCTATCCATCCCTTTCCCCATCCATCCCATTCCCCATCCATCCCATTCCCCATCCATCCTTTTCCTGATCCATCCCTTCTTTCCTGATCCATCCCTTTCCCGATCCATCCCTTTCCCCATCCATCCCTTTCCCAACCCATCTCTTCTCTCCCAATCCATCCCTTCTCTCCCGACCCGTCCCTTTCCTGATCCATCCCTTTCCCGATCCATCCTCTTGTCAGCGCCTTGGGCAGCGATCACTGGAGCCAAATCCCCTCTTCCTGGGATCTGAGCTTTCCCTGGAGTTTTCCTCCTGTTTTCTTCAGCAGGAGAGGCACCAACAAACCCTGCCAGGAGCTGCTGGCCCCAGGGAAGAGTTGGGATGCTCCTCTGGAATTCTGCAGCCAGGACTGAAACTCCATCCACCATGGGGTGGTGTAGTGAGACCTCGCTGGGAGGGAGCCCCTCGGCAGGAACACCATCAGGAAACCTTTGGAATCCCTATTTTCCCAAGATTTCCTCCTTGAAATCCCTCCTGCAATGCCTCGTTTGTCTCCTGCACGCCCAGGAAAGGGAGAAGCCGGGTGGAGCCTGGAGAAATCGGGGCTGGATCTGGCTGCGGGTCAGGGTGGGGAATGTGCAGGTGGGGCTCCGGGACATCGCTCTTTGCTTTTGTTTAGGATAATTAGGAGTTTAGCATAATTAGCACTAATGGTTAATGCTCCTCACGCTGCTCCAGCCTGGCTGCGCTTAAATAGAATTTATTTTTATTTTTAAAAAATATTTTTAAAAGAGTTTTGGAGCACATTTCTTAAAGGGCTGCTCCAACTTCCAGGGAGTTGTGGAAGAGGGGAGGCCAGAGGAAGAGAAAGGAACCATCCGACCACGTGGTGGCAACGTGGAGATGCTACAGAAGGATTGCTGTGCTTCCCTGAAGGAATTTTCACTTCACAGGAGACACCTGAAGTTAATTCGTGGCTTTAAAGAGGACGTTAAAAGCAGGAAATGTAAATATTTTCGGCTGTGTCACCTGAGCCTGTGGATGCCCTCAGTGGCGTGGAGCAAACAAATGGAAAAAGCAGGATTGATGGATTGGTGAGACTTTTCTGAACGAGAGGATGTCAGGAAATGAATAATTAAGGCTGAGCCAGAGGAAGGGCAGTGGGATGGGGTTTGGAACAGGGAAATCTCCAGCTCCTGCACTGGGTTTTCCACAGATGGATTTATTTTGTGAGGATTGAGATCATCACTTGGATTTCCAGGCCTGGCAGTGAAGAGTGAGACATTGGGAGGCTGAGGAGAGGCTCCCCACAATGACAGGAGAGGACAGCCAGGTGGGATTCGGGCTCTGCTCCCGGAGAACCAGGACAGGATGAGAGGAAACAGCTTTAAGTCATGCCAGGGGAGGTTCAGGTTGGACATCAGGAAGAGTTTCTTCATGGAAAGGATGGTGAAGTGTTGGAACTGCCCAGGGAGGTGGTGGAGTCCCCATCCCTGGAGGGATTTAAAAGCCTTGTGGATGTGGCACTTGGGGACAGAGGTCAGTGGTGGCCCTGGCAGTGCTGGGGGAGCGGTTTGGTCTTAGAGGGCTTTTCCAAGCTCAGCAGTTCCAGGATTCTATGGAAGCTCTCCTGAGCACGCTGTCATCCATGGGTGTATCCTCAAAACCTGCTGGGATTTCCCTTGCCCAGCTCTGTCCTGCTCCTTCTGACTCTTCCCACCGCCGATCGTGCTGGGCCAGGAGGAGGGAGCCAGGGGAGAAGGGAGCCTGGGAAGGCAGCAGGCTGCTGCTGCTGGCTCTGGGGGGCAGGAGATGGGAGAATTCCAGGGCAGGAGCAGCGTTTTGGCTGCTCCAGGGAGAGCTGGGCTGCTCTGCCAGGGCTCCTCGCTGGAATTCTGTGGCTCGCAGCGCTTGGAAAGGAAGGAAGGCTCCGGAATGGGCAGGTGGTGAGCAGAGCCCAATCCTGCCCTGGGGCTCTGCCTGTGCTGCAGCTGCAGACCTCTGGGTTCCCTGCCCTGTGAATGAACATAAAAAACCAGTTTTCTCTTCAGGGCAGCACATCAGGGATTTTTCCCCTCCGTTTGCCGCGGTGCCGGGAGCCAAATCCTCCGTGCGTGTCCCAGTGGGATCCACGCCGGAGCTGCCAGCAGGGCTGGGCTTCTCTGCTCCATGTCCTGGGGGCCACAAAGACCTGGTGCCACCTGGCCTGTGCCACCTGTGATCCAGGGGAATGTGCCCACCTTGGAGCTGGAGCTGCTGGAAATGCCTGCGTGGGTCAGACTGGCAAATAAATGGAATGTGGGAGCACAGGGAATAATCCTGCCCTGGAAGGAGGATATGGGATGGCAGCCTTGGTACTTAATACTGGTGTTCAGCCTGGAGAGGGGAAGGATCCAGGGAGGCCTTAAAATCCTTCCAGTGCCTGAAGGGGTCCCAAGAGAGCTGGAGATGGACTTGGGACGAGGCATGGAGGGAAAGGACAAGGGAAAAGGACTTTAAGCTGGAGAAGGGAAGATGTAGGTTGGATATTGGGAAGGAATTCCTGGCTGGGAGGGAGGTGAGGCCCTGGCACAGGTGCCCAGAGAAGCTGTGGCTGCCCCTGGATCCCTGGGAGTGCCCAAGGCCAGGCTGGACAGGGCTTGGATCATCCTGGGACAGTGGGAAGTGTCCCTGGTGCAGGGGTGGCACTGGAGGTTCTTTAATGTCCCTTCCAATCCCAAAAGTTCTGTGACTCTGTGAAAACCCTCATTGCTGAGCTTTGAGATAAAACTTTCTCCATAATGCCCCAGTAACTGGGAACAGGCAGAACAATGTCACAAACCAGTTTAGCCCCAATTCCCATAACAAACAGGAGGACATGGAGCTGGACTCGGTGATCCTTGTGGGTCCCTTCCAACTCAGGACACTCCCTAACTCTCTTCTGTGACTGTGACAATTTTAGGAGGTCTTGCCAGAGCCCCACGAGCTGCAGGAGGAGCTGCTGGTCCCTGCACACAGAGCAGCTCCAGCATGGAGCTGTTTCCAGATCCTGCTCCATCCAGGAGCAACTGAGGCAGAGATGCAGGATCCTGTTTTGGAGATTTCCCACCTCTGCTATCATTAACCCTCCACTGGCCTCTGAGTTATTTTCCCAGCTGGGCTGATTAAAATTCCCTGTCCCTTCAGCCTCTTGGCCAGCTCCTCAATCCCTTCAATCCCAACTTATATTTCTATTTATCAGGCCTTTCCCCTGGATATTTTTTTTGCCTGGCTGGCTTTGCAGAAGTGGTTTATTTACAAATCTGCCCAGAAATGGCTCCGAGTGACGCGAGTGTTGGTTGAAGGAAAGCTGATTTTTGACGAAGTCAGCACGAGAACGGGAACAGATGGGGGACGTTGATGAATTTGATTTTGCTAAATGTTGTCCTCCTGCAAATCAGCCTGCTTTTCCCTATTAGCATAAGAAGCAGCAAAAAAAAGGATTTAATTTCTCTAAACATTTCCCCTTAATGATCTACCTCTCCAGCTTAGAGATATATGTGGCTGCTTATCAGCAGAGCAGCTGATTTCCTTCCACCGAGAATTGACTGCGATTTCGAGGTGATTTCTGGCACTTCTCCCTCCCTGGGGTGAGAGCTGTGCTTGGGTGAGGTGTTGCTGTTTTGAAGTGGTATCAGTTTATATGTATTTAGTTGATTTAACTGAGTGGTTTTAATTTTTTTAAGATTTTATTTTTATTTTTGAAGGCCCATTCTGGAGGTGCTGCCGTCCCCAAGTGTCACAGGTGAGCTCTGTGCCTGTATCCAGCATCCACAGAGCTGCATCCCCGTGGTCCTTGGATGCAGGAGGAGGTGGGAGAAGCCCACAGGTAAATAATTTCCCAAGCTTTGGGCTGGAATCAGCACACAGAAGGATTGGGCATTGAGTGCTGCAGCACTCA
>NC_031774.1:59666906-59668170 GCF_001522545.3 Parus major | reverse complement strand
GGGAGGCTCCTGCTCTCCCTAGCAGACACCTGTCTTCTAGAACTGAGACAAAGGGGAACACCAGCCCTTAACTAAACAACACCTGCCAATTGATGTTCTTTACCAAGGACTGCTTGTATTCCTTCTTATTTCTCAGGCCAGAGTGAGAAGCCCGTGTGTCTCAGTTTCACACAGGCTCTGTGCTCCCTGCCTGCTTTCAGCATCCATACGCATCCAGTGCATTTGGTTGGAAAGTTATCCTTTTTTCCCTTCTTAAAAAATACTTTTTTTCCCCACTACCTTTGTGCTTCTTTCCACGACAATTTCCTCATTCCCTGCACTATCCGGTATTTTTCTGGATCTGGATTGTGTCCTGCCTCCCTCCCCCACTCCCAGACCCCTGAAATCACAAAAAACCAAAAAAATATCCCCAAAAATCTCAGAAGACTGAATCAGCACAACTTGCATCAGCACCGTCATGGGAGTGTTCCTAGACTAAAAGGCAAGATATTCAGGATGAGCATCTGCTATCCAGCAGATCCATGAATTCCTGCAATGTGGAGCTGGAAAAAACTGCTAAAATCAGGATTTTACCATTCTGGGAGTGTTTTGGAGCCCGAGTTTATTCCCATGGGGAATAAAATCCTTCCTGGTTTGAACCAATTCCTTTGGAAAGCTGCACATGGCTCACCTGGACTGGGGACAACCAGGAAAAAATGGGAAAATCATGGATTACAAACACAATAGCTCCATCCCTCTGGAATGCTGCACATGGCTAGCCTGGGCTAGGATAAATCGGAAAAATCTGGGATCACACACCTGAGGGAGGGGTCTGTTATTCCTGGCTCATCCCACAAACTTCCATTCCTCAATCAGGGAAGGATAGATTGAGGAAATCCTCGGTCCAGGATCACCTATGGCAACCCCCAAAAAAACATTTCCTTGTTTTTCCAATTCCAGGAACTGAATTCCTGGATTATTTGTCATCAGGGTATGGGGTTAATTAAAGACCAATTTTTTTTACTAGCATTCCAGTCTTAAGCATTCCAGTGATTCCACTGATCTCTATCTAAGGTGTAATTAAGGGGATTGGGAACGCCGGGAAAAGGGGATTGATGGTTTCTTCCTTGAAAACCCCAGGGCTCCGGTCCTGGCACATCCTGGCATTCTCACACCCCTCAGATAAGCCTGCTCCAATTTGGAGCTCTGGGGAAGCACCAGAGCAGCCGGCTGTCAGGAACAAGGCAAATCAAGCCTGGGGGCTGCTCATGGAGCTGGATCAAGA
>NC_031774.1:59663470-59666806 GCF_001522545.3 Parus major | reverse complement strand
TTTTAGGGTAGTCTTGAGTAGTCTATTGCACCGTTCAACTTTCTCAGCAGCTGGTGCATGATAAGGGATATGATAGATCCATTCAATTCCATGTTCTCTGGCCCAAGTACTTACGAGGCTGTTCTTGAAATGCGTCTCGTTGTCTGACTCGATTTTTTCAGGGGTGCCATGTCTCTAAAGGACTTGCTTTTCTAGGCTCAAGATGGTGTTCCGGGCAGTAGCATGAGGCACAGGGTATGTTTCCAGCTATCTAGTGGTTGCTTCTACTATGGTCAACACGTAGCGCTTGCCTTGGTGGGTTTGGGGAAGGGTGATGTAGTCAATTTGCCAGGCTTCTCCATACCTGTATTTGGACTATCTTCTACTGTACTACAGAGGCTTCACTCGCTTGGCTTGTTTGATTGCAGCGCAGGTCTCGCAGTTGTGGATAACTTGTGAGATGCTGTTCATAGTAAGGTCCACTCCTCGCTCACGAGCTTATCGGTACGTTGCATCTCGTCCCTGATGACCAGAGGCATCATGGGCCTAACGAGCTAAAAATAATTCTCTCTTGTGCTGCCAGTCTAGATCTACTTGTGATATTTTCACCTTGGCAGCTCGATCTACTTGCTTATTGTTACGGTGCTCTTCATTAGCCCGACTTTTGGGTACATGAGCATTTACGTGTCGAACTTTTACGATCAGCTTCTCTACTCGAGCGGTGATGTCTTGCCAAATCTCAGCGGCCCAGATGGGTTTCCCTCTGCGCTGCCAGTTGGCTTTTCTCTAGCGATCTAGCTATCTCTACAGAGCATTAGCTACTATCTAGGAGTCAGTGTAGAGATAGAGCCTCGGCTACTTCTCTCTTTCAGCAATATCTAAAGCCAGCTGGACAGCTTTAAGTTCTGCGATTTGACTTGATCTACTCTCTCCCTCGGTAGCTTGTGCAACTCGTCGTGTGGGGCTCTATACAGCAGCTTTTCATTTCTGGTTAGTGCTTACAATTCGGCAGGAACCATCGGTGAAGAGGGCATATCGTCTTTCACTCTCCGGTAGCTCATTATATGGTGGGGCTTCCTCAGCACGTGTCACTTGTTCTTCTTTTTCAGAAGATAATTCAAAAGTCTTACTTTCAGGTCAGTTTGTTATAATTTTTAGAATCTTAGGGCGGTTCAGGTTTTTCATACGGGCACGTTGTGTAATGAGGGCAATTCATTTGCTCTAAGTAGCATCGGTGGTATGATGCGTGGAAGGAATCTTTCTCTTGAACATCTACCCCAGCACCGGCAGTCGGGGTGCCAGAAGCAGCTGCGCTTCAGTACTAATGACTTCTGAGGTAGCTTGGACTCTTTCATAGGCGGCCAAAATTTCTTTCTCTGTTGGGGTGTAGTTGGCCTCGGATCTTCTGTAGCTTCGGCTCTAGAATCTCAGTGGTCGATCCCGAGTCTCACTAGGCACTTTTTGCTAAAGGTTCTAGGACAGACCATTGTTCCTGGCTGCAGAGTAGAGCACGTTTTTCACTTCTGGCCCCGTTCTGACTGGACTAAGGGCTACCGCATGAGCGATTTCTTGCTTGATCTGGGCGAAAGCTTGTTGCTGTTCAGGGCTTCAATGGAAATTGTTCTTCTTGCGGGTAACCAGGTAGAGAGGGCTCACAATCTGGCTATATTCAGGAATGTGCATTTTCTAAAAGCCTATGGCACTTAGGAAAGCTTGTGTTTCTTTCTTGTTGGTCGGTGGAGACATCGCAGTGATCTTATTGATGACTTTAGTGGGAATTTGACGCCGTCTATCTTGCTACTTTACTCCCAGGAACTGGATCTCCCGGGCAGGTCTCTTGACTTTGCTCTTCTTGATGGCAAAACTAGCTTTCAGGAGAATCTGGATGATCTTCTGTCTCTTCTCAAATAGTTCTGCTGCCGTGTTTTCTCACACAATGATGTCATCAATGTACTGCAGGTGTTCTGGAGCCTCACCTTTTTCTAGCACAGTCTGGATCAGTCTATGGCAGATAGTAGGACTGTGCTTCTACTCCTGGGGCAATCGGTTCTAGGTATACTGCACACCCCTCCAGGTGAAGGCAAACTGAGGCCTGCACTCTGCTGCCAGAGGAATGGAGAAAAACGCATTTGCAATATTAATGGTCGCGTACTACTTTGCTGCCTTGGATTCCAGCTCATACTGAAGCTCCAGCATGTCTGGTACGGCTGCACTCAGTGGTGGCGTGACTTCATTCAGTCTACGGTAATCCACCGTCAGTCTCTATTCTCCACTGGACTTACGCACTGGCTATATGGGGCTGTTAAAGGGTGAACGAGCCTTGCTGACTATTTTTTGGCTCTCCAGCTCACGAATCATCGTATGGATGGGGACCACAGAGTCTCTGTCGGTGCGGTATTGCCGACGGTGCACTGTTGCTCTGGCAATTGGTACTTGTTGTTTTTCAACTCTCAGTAGTCTCACAGCAGAAGGGTTGTCTGAGAGACCAGGCAAGGTACTCAGTTGTCTGATGTTTTTTGTCTCTAGAGCAGCTATTTCAAAAGCCTAGCGATAACTTTTTGGGTCTTTGAAGTACCCGTTCTTGAGGTAATCTATGTCGAGGATGCATGGGGCCTCTGGACTAGTCACGATGGGGTGTTTCTGCCACTCATTCCCAGTTAAACTCACTTCAGCTTCCAGTACTGTGAGCTCTTGGGATCCTCCTGTCACCCCAGAAATAGAAATGGGTTCCGCTCCCACATACCTTGATGGCATTAGAGTGCATTGAGCGCCGGTATCAACCAAAGCCGTATATCTTTGTGGGTCAGATGTGCCAGGCTATCGGATCTACACTGTCTAATAGATCTGGTTGTCTCTCTCCTCTACCTGGTTAGAGGCAGGGACTTTCTAATCTTGGTCATGGTGCACGTTGCTCTCTTCTGGTGAATATGCTCTTGATGTCCTTTCAAGAGGATCACTCATATCATCATTTCTATACCTTCTGATGTTCTGGCCACGAGAGACCGGAGCGGCGCTGGCTCTAGATGAGCTCCTTGTGGTAGTTGTCCCTCTTTTTAGTTCACGTACCCGGGCTGCTAAGGAGGAGGTGGGTTTTCTATCCCACTTCCTCATGTCTTCTCCATGTTCCTGGAGAAAAAACTAGAGGTTACCTCGTGGAGTGTATCTTTTCTCTCTGGCTGGGGAATGCCTACTCTTAATAGCAGAGACTCTTGTTGGTTCTGGGGAGACGTGGTAAATTTCTTCTTTAAGTTCTTTTTTTAGTTTCTGATGGCTCTCTTCAATCAAGCTCCGGACTTGCTCAGCCAGCCTTGTTTCTACAGATGAGACATGGGTGCGAAACGGGGCAGTGACAGTGTC
>NC_031774.1:59607839-59663370 GCF_001522545.3 Parus major | reverse complement strand
GGGGGGGTCGGGCTCTGCTGCCAGGGAACAGGGACAGGAGGAGAGGGAACAGCCAAAGTTGAACCAGTGAAGGCTTAAGTTGAATATAAGGAAGAATTTGGTTGGAATAAGGAAGGGTTGCCAAGGATGAGAAGGGGCTGATCAGGGAATGGTGGAGCCCCCATCCCTGGCTGCGGCTCTCAGTGCTCCGGGCTGGGTGACAAGGCGGCCATTGGGCACAGCTTGGTTTCAATGACCACAGAGCCCTTTCCCAACCTCAGCGATTCTGTGGTAAGCAGCAATAGGTGCAAAATGAAAGAAGGGAAATTTAGGATATATGGAAGAAATCCTTCCCTGTGAGAGTGGTGAGGCCCTGGCACAGGTTGCCCAACCACCCGTGGCTGCCTGATCCCTGGGAGCGTCCAAGGCCAGGCTGGACGAACCTTGGAGCGCCCCACACAAGCTCTGCCTGCCCACGGCAAGGGGTGGAACGAGCCGGGATTTTAAATCCCTCCCAATGCCAACCATTCCAGGATTCCCCGATCCCGCCTCCCCGCGCTGCCCTGAGGGCGGGCCCGGCCATGACGCGGCGGGAAGGCGGAAGGGGGGGGGGCCAAAATGGCGGCGCCGCTGAGGGCTCCGCTGCTGAGGGCTCCGCTCTGCGCTCTGCTGTGCCTGGCGCTGGCGGCCGCCGCCCGGGGCAAGCCGAGCCCCGTGAAGGTGCTGTCGGACGGGATGTGGCAGGAGCTGCTGCAGGACGAGTGGATGGTGGAGTTGTGAGTGGGGAGAGGCGCGCTCGGGCTGCCCGGGGGGGTTCGTGTGGGGTGTGTGGTGACAGCGCTGTGCTGCTCCCACAGCTACGCGCCCTGGTGTCCCGCCTGCGAGAACCTGCAGCCCGAGTGGGAGAAGTTCGCCGAGTGGGGAGAGGACCTGGGGGTGAACGTGGCCAAAGTGGATGTCACGGAGCAGCCGGGTGAGAGGGGCTGGAAAGGGCTCCTGAACCCTCCGGGATTTGGGGAGCTGAGGGATTTGGGGGATGCTCATCTCCAATGTGTGTTTGTGGGAGGCAAGCAGAATTAATAAGGATAAATAAAAGCGTTTTAATCGTCCCTACCAAACACACATTGCTGTGTGACTAAACGCCCTAATATTGCTTAATGGAATCCCAGAATGTTTTGGTTGGGAGGGACTTTAAAGATCGGCCCATTCCACACCTTCCATTATCCCGGGTGGCTCCAAGCCCTGTCCAGCCTGGCCTTGGACATTGCAGGGATCCAGGGGCAGCCACAGCTTCTCTGGGCACCACACAGGAACCTCCAGCTCTCCTCATAGGGAGGAGACTGTCAGCTAGTAGCTAAAATAAATATAATTGAATAAATAAAATGCCTAGACTGTAATGGAGAAAATGAATTAGAGGTTTTCTCCACAGCAGGATTTCAAGGAGATTTTTGGCCATAGTTTTTAAGCTAAAAACAATGTTTCACCCTTGCTATTCCAGTCCTTCCTTGGGTTGCTCTCCCTCTCCTGAAAGTCTTTAGTCTGTGTGGGATTTGCAAACCTGGCTTTCCCTGTGCTGATCTCTTTCTTCAGAGTGACTTTACTTTTGAAACTTGCCTCACTTGGATTATTTTCTTCAGGGTTTCTGGAGGCTGCAGGTCATGTGTGTGAAAGGAGAGTGTCTCCCTCTGAAGAGCTACAGCCAGAACAGTCCAACAGAGCAGTTATCCCTGATATCTCATTTTCCCCGTGGATAAACTTCCTTGCTCTTTGTCCAGGGACCTTTTTTTAGAGTGTGCTGCTTTGACATGCACAAGGTTGTGTTGGATTGCATTGAAAGAGCGATACCTAGGCCTGACATTGTATTCTGGGGTGTTACATAATTTCTTGCCTTTTTTTTCCCATCAAAATACTCAAAATAACTTTTCTTACAGGGTTAAGTGGACGATTTATCATCACAGCCCTCCCTACCATCTATCAGTAAGTCTGCATGGCAGCAGGGGTTTTTGGGGGTGAGAGTGGGCATTTTTTCCCTCTTTTTTTAGGACAAATAAATGAGATTTATTATGCTCTTTAAGAATGGGAGCTACTTTTCACAGCCACTGTCTCACCCACTGTGACCTTGAGCTGCCTGATGATTTCTTTTCCTTTCCCTTCAGGCCTTATTTATTCTGCCTTTTCATGGGTGTTTCTGTTTTGCAATCGTTTCTCTGTAGGTTGATCTTCAGTGCAGGTGTGTGGCAAGGGCTTTAGGAAGATCATTATCTTTCTTTTCTATTTTTTTTTTTTTTTAATATGGAATCACAGCTAAAAGCTATCCAAGGTATTCATGGAGTCAGTGCTCTGGAAATAACTTGGAGTTAGTCCAGGTGTTTGGAAAATATTTTTTAGAGGCAATATCAGCTAAAAAAATTACCACTGAAAAGTTGAATGTGTGGAAAAATAGACAAGGTGATGGGAGGGGATTTGTTGGATGGAAAAAAATGCTGCACTTGGTGCTTGGATCATGCAAAATAAAAGGATTTTGTTGTTGTTGTTTTACAGCTGCAAAGATGGAGAGTTCAGGAGATACCAGGGATCAAGGACTAAAGCTGCCTTCATTAACTTCATCAGTGACAAGGAATGGAAATCCATTGAACCAGTGTCCTCCTGGTTTGGTCCTTCCTCTTTCCTGTAAGTTTTGGGTTGTTTTTTTGTAAGAATTTATTATCAGATGTCCTGAGGTGTGTCCTGCTCCCTGTTCCCAGCTCTGTGTGGGCAGGAGCTGTGTGAACGTGGTGGGTGGGTGTGTGTCCTAATTCTTCCTCAGCTGTGGGAGGGTTGTCACCATAGCAGAGGTGACCTGAGCATTGTCACCACAGCAGAGATGTCCCCAGCAAGGTTTGCTTGAGGAGGTTGCTGGTGATTGCATTGTTTCCTAAACTTCTGTGGGTGCCTTGCTGACCCTTGAAGTTGTTTGGTTTCTGTGGCACTGAGATGGTTTTGCCCAGTTAAGTTCTAGGAAATTTCTTCCAGTACCTGGAGGGGCCTACAAGGAAATCACAGAAGGATTCTCCATCAGGAGCTGACAGGAAAAAGGGGAATGGGTTCAAAGTGTCAGAAGGGAAATTTAGGATTGATATGTGGAAGGAATTCCTGTCTGTGAGGCTGGTTCTCTTACAAAGTATTATCCCACACCAAGGAATGTGTGAAACTGGATATTAACTTAGCATTAACACCTTCTCTATTATTTTCTGTGTTCAGACACCAAACTTAAGTGTCTGAAGATCTCTCAGGTCTTATAATCTGATTTTTTTTATCTGATAAAATAGTTTAATTTTTTGTTTTAATAAAACCTCCTGATGCTTCTTTTTTAATATCTTGACTGGAGTTCCAGCTGACTTCCCACAGACCATTGATCAAGCTAGAACAGAACCTGAAATTCACGTGTCAGCAGATGCAAGATAAAGAAATCTGGGGATTTATAGCTGTCTGTGTATGAGCTGAGGTTGTTTCACACAGGTTTGAGGCTGATTTTAAAGTGTTCTCAGTTTCTCTCCTCTGCTTTGTTTCAGGATGAGCAGCATGTCAGCGTTGTTCAAGTTGTCCATGTGGATCAGGGTATTTGCTTCTATCTCTACTTCATTTTACCCTCAATATGAAATTCAGCTTTTCCTGAAATGATTCTCTTGTCTTCTGTTCCAGCATGGCCATGGCTATTTAACAGAAAACCTCGGAATACCAGTCTGGGGCTCCTATGCTGTTTTTGGATTGGCAACTCTGTTCTTAGGAATGGTCCTGGGACTTGTAAGTGAAATCTTTGGGGCTGACTGGGGCTTTGTTACACTCGTGCTGCCTCCACCTCTGTTTTGGGGCAGGGTTTTGGGGTACCCTGAGCTGGAACACAGGGATGGGGAGCAGGATGGAACCCCCATAATCCAAGGGAAAATGGTCACAACCAGGTGTGGGGCTGGATAGGATCCACCTGAGGATAAATGGTAAGACTTGATCTTAAAAGTCTTCTCCAGCCTAAACAATTCCAGTGTGCAGAATGTTTGGGAAATTCACCTTGGGTTTCTTTGTTTTCAGATGATGGTGTTCCTGGCAGACTGCATCTGTCCCTCCAAAAGGCACAAACTATCACAGTTCCAGCCTCAGTCAAGTAAGCCCACAGCAAACTCCTAATTCAGTCAAGCTTGTTTGGTAAATCTCATTTATAGAAAATATGAAAGAAATCCTGGTGTCTGCAGGATGTGATGTGGAGCATAGAACTTTGCATTTGGGATTGATGCCTCGCCCTTAGGGTTTGTAGGGGGTTGGGATTTTCTATTTAAAACTGGTTTTAGGGATAGAAAAAATTTTGAGAGTGTTTTCCTACCTGCAAGACATGAAATTCCACATGGGCAGCGAGAGAAAATTGAGTGGAGCTCTCAGTGCTTGCCTGTGATGTTAAAAAAAGTGGATTTTACTTGGGAATTGTATTTATTTCTGTATTTTTCCTTTCTCCTTGAGGTAAAAAAGGTCCAGAGTCAGCTCATCTGCTGAAAAATAGGTATGAAGAGCAAGAAGGAGATGAGGGAGATATCTCAGATGATGAAACAAAGGGGAAGGGGAGGAGCAAGAGAGACTCGTCACCAAGCGGTGTCCGGCAGCGTGCAGTGCCCAGTGCTGCTCCTCTGGAGAATTCCTAGCTGCATTTGCATCAGGATTAGTGTTTGAGTCAGCCACTCAAAGGGAGATCAGTGTCAAATCCTTCAGCTTGAAGAGAAGAAATGACTCCTGGCTTGGTAATGTTGCTGCATTTCGTGAATTTGGAGGAAATAATCATGAAAAAAAAAATTTAAAAAAAAATTAAAAAGGCATCAGGTATTCCAAAGGAAAACTTGCTGTTGCAAATGGCTGCAACTTCTCCTGTCTGTGTGCAGAGAAGTGCCAAGGAATAATTGCTGTGGCTTCTGGAATGATTTGTTCCCTCGGGTTTATTTGGAAGAGAATGGAAACCAGAGTCATTCTTGAATTAGGGAGCATTAGCAAGGAAAATGCACTCACCTGGCATTGGGTGAAACCTCCCAAAAGGGTTCCTTGTTCTTATACTGGTTTTCAGTATAAACCTCTCTAGCTGTGCCCTGAAGAAATGCTGAGGGAAAAAAAGTTCCTTTAGTTATGGAACTAAAATTCCTTTAGTTCAGGCTTTTTACATGACAGAAACTGCTTTTTGCTATGACAATGAGTGCTACAAAACCCCCCCAAACTTTTTTTCTTACAAAGAGCTGATGGAATTTAGCACAAACACTCTGCAGAAGGATCCTCTGGCTGACCAGAACCCTGCTGCCTGCATCGATTTCTTCCACAAAAAGCTGTAGAAAACTCAGTGAGCTTCTTGGCAAAGTAGTTTTTCTCTAGGAACAAGTGACAAGCAGCACCTTGAAGTCTTGTCTGTGTCAGTGACTCCACGTGGGAATAGTTTACACACAGGTTTCTCTGTGCAAATCCTCTCCATTCCTCCTCCTGGATGCCAGCAGGACTCTGCTTGCTTTTAATCCATCATTTCTTACTCAAATCTTGCTGCAAATCCATGCAGGCTGTCCTTGGCCTGAAGCTAAAATAACTCTATTTCTATATTATTTTCCCCCCTGTTTTCACAAAATCATTTTGGAACATTAAACCTGGATTTTTTTCTTATTTTTTTTTTATAAAAAAATTAATTTACTCCTGTCTGTATGGTGTTTGTTTTCACTCTGTATAGAAATAAAAAGAATGCACATGCCCATTGGACCAGTGTGGTAAAGAGTTTTCTATATTATTTTAATTAAATTCCAAAGTTTTTGCAAGGGAAGGATGAGCCTAATACTGAGCACATTTAGATTTTTTTGACAAGCCTGTTTCTGATATTTTTGTTTGTTTAGCTTTGTGGGGTTTTAGCTTTTATTTGTAGTTATTTAGGTTATTTTAGTGTTTAATTTTTATTTGTAGTTATTTAGTGGTTTGTTTTTTTTTTTAACTGTTCATCTGACTTCTTCCCTCTTTTTTTTTGTTTCTTTTCTCTACATTGGTGCTCTGGAATGACTTGACTGAAATTCTGTGTGTTAGAAAGATAAACTGATGTTTGAAAGGGTCTTTTTGGCTAAAATTTGAGTTTACCTGTCCTTTTTTAAATCTAAAACCTCTCCTGGTGTTGGAATGAAGACCAGTGTGTGCCAGAATTGCCCTTAAGGTGTCGATTTTGTGGAATTGCCTTAAATTCTCTAAAAGTTTCCATCTCTCAGCCTTTGTCACTCGTAATAAAGCAATAAATAAATAAATACTGAGGACAAGGAGTAGTGCTGTCATTGATCAGTGGTGTTTTTTCAGTTTGGAGAGGGCTTGAGAAGACAGAAACGTTGTAGGAAAAACAATTGAATTGTTTTCAGAGCTGAACTCTGCTCACTGCACTTGGGATATATTGAAATTTAGCTTCTCTAAGCTCAGAGGTTTCTAATTTTTCAGTTCCAACCAAGCTTGGTGCAATACAGAGAGGACACCCTGCTGACTTTTGGCTAACTTCTCATTTAAAAATGAAAAACAACCACCCAACCTTTCCCTTGTTGTGCTGAACTTGTGAGCTCCTGCTTGGACAAGAACTTCCAGCATTAATTTACTTTTTTTCTCTCTGCCTGCTGCTCAGTTCTCCGTGCACAGATCCCAAACCTGCCTCGTAGGGATGGCTGTTCCCAGCTGCTGGAATCCTTGTAACTCCTGCTTGCATTGCCCACAGGCAGCCTGTGCTGATCTCTGCTAATCTCACCCTTCATATTATGGTTTTGTCCTGTGAGTATTTCAGTTCTTTGGTTTATTTTTTTTTGTTTTTAAAAATCTCTGTTCCAAAGATGTTCACCGAGGCTGAGCGATGTAACCTGAGTGGAAGAGCCTGTCCTTTGTGTGTTTTGATGTTGCTTGAATATCAATTTTGTAAAAAAGCAGACTGCCCTTTCCATTTCACCTGGACCAGGCCTGTTCCATTCCAGAAAGAATTAATGACTTGTAACAATAATTTTATTTTTTTCAGAGAATCTTCGAGTAAAAAAAATAACCACCAGCTTTGGATTCCTGTGTTTGTGTCTTTTTGGGTTTTTTTGGTTTGGTCAGTTTCCTGCTGTTTAGTGATGAAACAGCTGCTTCCATGGATGAAAATTGTAACCCTGAAGCTAAAATGTTATTTTAAAAAATCAGGTTTGAATAATAATTCAAAGTAAAGCTGCTCTGAGTGATTTTTTTCAGTCAAGACTGGCTTGGGTACCTCATTTGGTTCCAATGGTTTGGGAAGGAGCTTTCACTCATGCAAAGCTTAGCCAGAAATGATAATAAAATATAGTTTTGTGTAGCAAGAAATGTAGGCTGGAGTTGACAAATGATGTTTAAAATTCATGTTTTTGGCGACTCTTTTCTGTGGTGGCGTGAAACGCGTGCGAGGGAGCCGCAGATGGGCCCCTCCCCTGGCCCTCCCACGCTGCATCCATGAAGGGATCAACTCTGGGGGATTAATCTTGGAGTGGGAAGTTTAATTCCAACTTGTGGCAGCTCTAAAGTGAAAGAGGATTCTTGGGGAGGAGACAAATCCAGAGGAGGAATGCTGGGAGCGCTGCTGGAATTTTCTGGAAATAATAATGCTCGTAGCTCCTCCCTGACAGGAGTCAGGAATTGAGAATTCCACACTCCATGCTCACACAAACCCCACTCCCCTCCTCTTCCACTCAGAGTGTTGCATCCAACAGGAAATAACTGCAGAAGAAAAAAAAAAAAAACCCAAGGGAAAAGTCAAAACTGAAATATTTGTAGATACTAAAAAAGTTGGGAAGGGCCTGATGGGAAAGAAAAGTCTGGGAATTATTGGCAGTTGGTGTTTGCCAAAGGTTGGGTTGGAAATCAGTGATTTCAGTTGTGACAGTGATTGATGGGGAAGGAGAAATTTCAGTGTTTAGCAACATTTAGAATTTAGTATTTAGAAACACCAAATTCAATCTCAATTTTAAGATTTCTTTGCTTTAAGAAGAGGGAATTGTGCCTCCTGCAGAGATCTTGGACAAGATCACCTTTGGCCCTTCCCTAGGTTTATTCCATGGTTGAT
Organism: Parus major; assembly: GCF_001522545.3. Classification (NCBI taxonomy): domain Eukaryota; kingdom Metazoa; phylum Chordata; class Aves; order Passeriformes; family Paridae; genus Parus; species Parus major. The sequence continues at coordinate 59,655,311 of NC_031774.1, read as the reverse complement.
TCCCCACTCTTGGACCAGCTTTTCTTTACATTCCAAACTCCCTACCTCGATTAATCCCGTGACTTTCTAGAGGAGATTCTGCCTGAACCCTCCCTTTTCCCTGCTTGAAACTTCCCAGCCACAAATTTCACTTCCATTCACTTACAGCAATTCCCTTTCACTGCAAGGCAGATCCAAAAGGACAAATTTGGAATTCTGCTGGGTTCCCAAAAAAATCCCAGGAGGAATCCTGGGCAGGAGGGGTTTGATTGTGTGAGCGATGTCCTTGAAGTGAGGGCAGGTTCTGAAATCCCTGTGAACACCAGAGGGGGCAAAAAGCACCTCTGAAATCTGTGTGTCTCTAAAAGTTATTTTTTAAAATTAAATCAGGTCTCTGTCCAGGAGTTTTAAAGTGCAAAATGAGAAACCATCAATTCAATAATTTATTAAATAATATATTAAATAATAATAATATTAAATATTTAATATTATTAAAGATAATATTTTTCTCAGCTGTGCTTTTCCTTCCAGAGTCTTTCTGTTCTGCTGAGCCTGGACCTCAGTGCCCTTTTTTTCCCCCTTTTTGTGACTGCTGATTCCTCAGGAAGATTCTCTCTGAATTTCCCTTGGAATTCCTTGGCACATGGATGTATCAGGAATCAAGGAAAAGGCGTGTTCAGAGGAAAGGTTTCTGGGATAAATGGATAAGTAGCCATTTCTCCCTCTTCCTCCTTTTCTTGTCAAATATTTGGGAAGTATTTGAAGTGTGGTTTTATACAGATCCTTTCCTCAGAATTCCACAGGTTTCTCTGTGGGCTCTGTGTGTTCCCAGGAACAGGAATGATCCCCCACCTGCCCACATGTGCCCATCTCCAGAATTCCCAACCTTTTTGAGATGCTGCAGGATGTGCCACAACTCCAGAGCTGCTCAATGAAATCCCTGCATGAGGAAAAGCCAAACATTCCTGAAATGTCAGGAATTCTTCAGGGAGGACGCCCTGGGTGTAATCCCCGTGTTTTTAGCTCAGGCTGCTTGATGGCTGTGGTGACAATTTGCTGAGGGAGCTGTCAAGGTTGAAGCATCACTTGTCAGAGCCCACAGTGAGGGTGATCCATCCCTTTCCCGATCCATCCCTTTCCTGATCCATCCCTTTCCTGATCCATCCCTTTCCTGATCCATCCCTTTCCTGATCCATCCCTTTCCTGATCCATCCTTTTCCCGATCCATCCCTTCCTTCCTGATCCATCCCTTTCCTGATCCATCCCTTTATTGATCCATCCCTTCCTTCCTGATCCATCCCTTTCCTGATCCATCCCTTTCCCGATCCATCCCTTTCCTGATCCATCCCTTCCTTCCCAATCTATCCCTTTCCTGATCCATTCCTTCCTTCCCTATCCATCCCTTTCCCGATCCATCCCTTCTTTCCTGATCCATCCCTTTCCCTATCCATCCCTTCTCTCCCGATCCATCCCTTCTTTCCTGATCCATCCCTTTCCCTATCCATCCCTTTCCCCATCCATCCCTTCTCTCCCGATCCATCCCTTCTTTCCTGATCCATCCCTTTCCCCATCCATCCCTTCTCTCCCGATCCATCCCTTCTTTCCTGATCCATCCCTTTCCCGATCTGTCCCTTTCCCGATCTGTCCCTTTCCCATCTGTCCCTTCTCTCCTGATCCATCCCTTCTCTCTTGATCCATCCTTTCTTTCCCTATCCATCCCTTTCCCCATCCATCCCATTCCCCATCCATCCCATTCCCCATCCATCCTTTTCCTGATCCATCCCTTCTTTCCTGATCCATCCCTTTCCCGATCCATCCCTTTCCCCATCCATCCCTTTCCCAACCCATCTCTTCTCTCCCAATCCATCCCTTCTCTCCCGACCCGTCCCTTTCCTGATCCATCCCTTTCCCGATCCATCCTCTTGTCAGCGCCTTGGGCAGCGATCACTGGAGCCAAATCCCCTCTTCCTGGGATCTGAGCTTTCCCTGGAGTTTTCCTCCTGTTTTCTTCAGCAGGAGAGGCACCAACAAACCCTGCCAGGAGCTGCTGGCCCCAGGGAAGAGTTGGGATGCTCCTCTGGAATTCTGCAGCCAGGACTGAAACTCCATCCACCATGGGGTGGTGTAGTGAGACCTCGCTGGGAGGGAGCCCCTCGGCAGGAACACCATCAGGAAACCTTTGGAATCCCTATTTTCCCAAGATTTCCTCCTTGAAATCCCTCCTGCAATGCCTCGTTTGTCTCCTGCACGCCCAGGAAAGGGAGAAGCCGGGTGGAGCCTGGAGAAATCGGGGCTGGATCTGGCTGCGGGTCAGGGTGGGGAATGTGCAGGTGGGGCTCCGGGACATCGCTCTTTGCTTTTGTTTAGGATAATTAGGAGTTTAGCATAATTAGCACTAATGGTTAATGCTCCTCACGCTGCTCCAGCCTGGCTGCGCTTAAATAGAATTTATTTTTATTTTTAAAAAATATTTTTAAAAGAGTTTTGGAGCACATTTCTTAAAGGGCTGCTCCAACTTCCAGGGAGTTGTGGAAGAGGGGAGGCCAGAGGAAGAGAAAGGAACCATCCGACCACGTGGTGGCAACGTGGAGATGCTACAGAAGGATTGCTGTGCTTCCCTGAAGGAATTTTCACTTCACAGGAGACACCTGAAGTTAATTCGTGGCTTTAAAGAGGACGTTAAAAGCAGGAAATGTAAATATTTTCGGCTGTGTCACCTGAGCCTGTGGATGCCCTCAGTGGCGTGGAGCAAACAAATGGAAAAAGCAGGATTGATGGATTGGTGAGACTTTTCTGAACGAGAGGATGTCAGGAAATGAATAATTAAGGCTGAGCCAGAGGAAGGGCAGTGGGATGGGGTTTGGAACAGGGAAATCTCCAGCTCCTGCACTGGGTTTTCCACAGATGGATTTATTTTGTGAGGATTGAGATCATCACTTGGATTTCCAGGCCTGGCAGTGAAGAGTGAGACATTGGGAGGCTGAGGAGAGGCTCCCCACAATGACAGGAGAGGACAGCCAGGTGGGATTCGGGCTCTGCTCCCGGAGAACCAGGACAGGATGAGAGGAAACAGCTTTAAGTCATGCCAGGGGAGGTTCAGGTTGGACATCAGGAAGAGTTTCTTCATGGAAAGGATGGTGAAGTGTTGGAACTGCCCAGGGAGGTGGTGGAGTCCCCATCCCTGGAGGGATTTAAAAGCCTTGTGGATGTGGCACTTGGGGACAGAGGTCAGTGGTGGCTCTGGCAGTGCTGGGGGAGCGGTTTGGTCTTAGAGGGCTTTTCCAAGCTCAGCAGTTCCAGGATTCTATGGAAGCTCTCCTGAGCACGCTGTCATCCATGGGTGTATCCTCAAAACCTGCTGGGATTTCCCTTGCCCAGCTCTGTCCTGCTCCTTCTGACTCTTCCCACCGCCGATCGTGCTGGGCCAGGAGGAGGGAGCCAGGGGAGAAGGGAGCCTGGGAAGGCAGCAGGCTGCTGCTGCTGGCTCTGGGGGGCAGGAGATGGGAGAATTCCAGGGCAGGAGCAGCGTTTTGGCTGCTCCAGGGAGAGCTGGGCTGCTCTGCCAGGGCTCCTCGCTGGAATTCTGTGGCTCGCAGCGCTTGGAAAGGAAGGAAGGCTCCGGAATGGGCAGGTGGTGAGCAGAGCCCAATCCTGCCCTGGGGCTCTGCCTGTGCTGCAGCTGCAGACCTCTGGGTTCCCTGCCCTGTGAATGAACATAAAAAACCAGTTTTCTCTTCAGGGCAGCACATCAGGGATTTTTCCCCTCCGTTTGCCGCGGTGCCGGGAGCCAAATCCTCCGTGCGTGTCCCAGTGGGATCCACGCCGGAGCTGCCAGCAGGGCTGGGCTTCTCTGCTCCATGTCCTGGGGGCCACAAAGACCTGGTGCCACCTGGCCTGTGCCACCTGTGATCCAGGGGAATGTGCCCACCTTGGAGCTGGAGCTGCTGGAAATGCCTGCGTGGGTCAGACTGGCAAATAAATGGAATGTGGGAGCACAGGGAATAATCCTGCCCTGGAAGGAGGATATGGGATGGCAGCCTTGGTACTTAATACTGGTGTTCAGCCTGGAGAGGGGAAGGATCCAGGGAGGCCTTAAAATCCTTCCAGTGCCTGAAGGGGTCCCAAGAGAGCTGGAGATGGACTTGGGACGAGGCATGGAGGGAAAGGACAAGGGAAAAGGACTTTAAGCTGGAGAAGGGAAGATGTAGGTTGGATATTGGGAAGGAATTCCTGGCTGGGAGGGAGGTGAGGCCCTGGCACAGGTGCCCAGAGCAGCTGTGGCTGCCCCTGGATCCCTGGGAGTGCCCAAGGCCAGGCTGGACAGGGCTTGGATCATCCTGGGACAGTGGGAAGTGTCCCTGGTGCAGGGGTGGCACTGGAGGTTCTTTAATGTCCCTTCCAATCCCAAAAGTTCTGTGACTCTGTGAAAACCCTCATTGCTGAGCTTTGAGATAAAACTTTCTCCATAATGCCCCAGTAACTGGGAACAGGCAGAACAATGTCACAAACCAGTTTAGCCCCAATTCCCATAACAAACAGGAGGACATGGAGCTGGACTCGGTGATCCTTGTGGGTCCCTTCCAACTCAGGACACTCCCTAACTCTCTTCTGTGACTGTGACAATTTTAGGAGGTCTTGCCAGAGCCCCACGAGCTGCAGGAGGAGCTGCTGGTCCCTGCACACAGAGCAGCTCCAGCATGGAGCTGTTTCCAGATCCTGCTCCATCCAGGAGCAACTGAGGCAGAGATGCAGGATCCTGTTTTGGAGATTTCCCACCTCTGCTATCATTAACCCTCCACTGGCCTCTGAGTTATTTTCCCAGCTGGGCTGATTAAAATTCCCTGTCCCTTCAGCCTCTTGGCCAGCTCCTCAATCCCTTCAATCCCAACTTATATTTCTATTTATCAGGCCTTTCCCCTGGATATTTTTTTTGCCTGGCTGGCTTTGCAGAAGTGGTTTATTTACAAATCTGCCCAGAAATGGCTCCGAGTGACGCGAGTGTTGGTTGAAGGAAAGCTGATTTTTGACGAAGTCAGCACGAGAACGGGAACAGATGGGGGACGTTGATGAATTTGATTTTGCTAAATGTTGTCCTCCTGCAAATCAGCCTGCTTTTCCCTATTAGCATAAGAAGCAGCAAAAAAAAGGATTTAATTTCTCTAAACATTTCCCCTTAATGATCTACCTCTCCAGCTTAGAGATATATGTGGCTGCTTATCAGCAGAGCAGCTGATTTCCTTCCACCGAGAATTGACTGCGATTTCGAGGTGATTTCTGGCACTTCTCCCTCCCTGGGGTGAGAGCTGTGCTTGGGTGAGGTGTTGCTGTTTTGAAGTGGTATCAGTTTATATGTATTTAGTTGATTTAACTGAGTGGTTTTAATTTTTTTAAGATTTTATTTTTATTTTTGAAGGCCCATTCTGGAGGTGCTGCCGTCCCCAAGTGTCACAGGTGAGCTCTGTGCCTGTATCCAGCATCCACAGAGCTGCATCCCCGTGGTCCTTGGATGCAGGAGGAGGTGGGAGAAGCCCACAGGTAAATAATTTCCCAAGCTTTGGGCTGGAATCAGCACACAGAAGGATTGGGCATTGAGTGCTGCAGCACTCACAACGTGCTGGTTCCATCCTCTGCCAAGAGCCTGCAGGAAAACCTGGCACAATTCCACACAGGCCCCAGGGGCTGCCCCTGCTCTGTTTTTCCCTCAGTACCTTCCCACAGAGCTGGTAAATCCCAGAGAATCTTCCTCCAGCCTTCCTCCATCCTGGAGTGTGGCAGAGCCACTGTCCCCCCTCACACCCCCTGTGTGACCACCCAGGAAAGCTCAGCTATCCTGAAATGTTAAAAGCACTGAAGGTTGGAGCCCTCCCCACCCTCCCAGCCAGGAATTCCCAATTCCCAGTATCCCATCCATCCCTGCCCTCTGGCACTGGGAGCCATTCCCTGGGTCCTGTCCTCCATCCCTTGTCCCCAGTCCCTCTCCAGCTCTCCTGGAGCCCCTTCAGGCCCTGCAAGGGGCTCTGAGGTGTCCCTGGATCCTTCTCCTCTCCAGGTGAACATTCCCAGCTCTCCCAGCCTGGCTTCAGCCCTTGGAGCAGCTCTGTGGCTTCTCCAGGACTCGTTTTTATGTTGGGACCCCCAGATCTGCCTTTCCTCTCAATGGAATTGCTAAAAGCTCTAAGCCTTGATTTTTATTCTCCTTTTTCTCTCTTCTCCCGAAGCTGCACAGCTCTGATGGATTCATCCCATCAGTCACACCAGCTTTAGCCTTATCCATTGGCTTGGAATCTCTGTCATCCCCTGCTTCCATTGGGTGCTGCAGCATCTCCCTCTGGATTAGCCTGTCCGAGCCCAGCCACAAATGGAGCCCCAAGAAAAGCTGCTGGAGCCAGCTCCCTGCTGGGAACTTTAATTTCTTATCAGTTTCTTCCTAACATCCAGTTAAATCCATCTTCCTTTGGCTTAAGGATGTTGTCCCTTGTCCTGGCACTGCAGGCCCCTGCCCAAAGTTCCTCTCCAGCCCTCACAGCCCCCTCCAGGAGAGATGAAATCCAACTTTTTGGGTTTTGTTTCTTCAGCTTTACCCACGTGGGCTGGTGGCACTGACCTTCTCCAAAGTTCTGTGTTCCTGCCATTTGTCCTCTGCCTTGCTCAAACCCTTCTGGAGAGCATCCTGCTGTCCCACAGAGACACAGGGAATGGTTTCCCACTGCCAGAGGGCTGGGATGGACGGGAAATTGGGAAGGAATTCCTGGCTGGGATGGAATTCCCAGAGAAGCTGTGGCTGTCCCTGGATCCCTGGGAGTGTTCCAGGCCAGGTTGGACAGGGTTTGGAGCAGCCTGGGACAGTGGGAGGTGTCCCTGCCATGGCAGGGGTGGAATTGGATGGGATTTAAGGTCCTTCCAACCCAAACCACTCCAGGATCCTGTGATTTGTGAAACAATACATTGAAACCTGCAGGTAAAGAGAGAAATGGGAGCCATTTCTTCCATGTGCCAATAAATCCCTGGGAGACAGATCCACCTGGCTGGATCAGGGAGCACTCAAGCACAGCTTCCCTTGGCTCCCTGTCAGGATGCTCCAGAGCAAAGCCAGCCTGCAAGATTAAAGGTTCACTTAACGATTGCACAGATGTCTCGGACATCCGAGATGCCTCATCCAAGCTGTGGCTTCGGAACTTCCCAGTGACAACTGGAAAAGGGGAGATCATCTTTCCTCTCCCACCCAGTGCCAGATTTAGTCACTTGAGCTGTAAATCTCCCTTAACCTGGAGCTCTGGCAGCCAGGGAAGGCTGGCGGTGCCGAGGTCGTGTCGCGGATCCCGATGATCCCCGTCCCTCCAGGGGGAAACGAGGCAGTTGTGCTGCTGTGGGATGAATGAATCCCATGAAATGATGATGTTTGAACCCCGAGTTCTGCGCCACAGCCTTATCCTGTGGGAGATAAATGGGAACAGCAACGAGCTCGTCCTTCTAACGGGGGAACCCCAACCACGGCTTCAGCGTGTGCTCTGTGCTCACAGACAGCTCCACACCGGCTTTTCTCCCTCAATCACCTCATTCTATCAGATTTTCCAGATGAAAAATCCCTTTTTACGAGCCCCTCCCCTTAAGACTGAAACACAGAGTTGAATTATCTCCCCTATATTTATTTATTTCGACGCCACGCTCTCGCAGCCCTTCCGTGGAGCTGCTCCCCTCCCCGGGAGGCTGGAAGGAGAAGATTCCAGAGGATGTGACTCATTTGTGGAGCTGAGCTTTGCTGGGAGCATCAGCGCTATCCGAGGAGCCGGGATCGCTCCCGGCTGCTCGCGCAGAGCCCGGAGTGTGGCTGCATGCTGAATTATTGATAAGGGAATAATAGCAGCTGGAGATAATCTCTCCCACGGAATATAGGGAATAAATCTTCTCTGCTGTACAGGGAGTTAAGTCTTCCAGTGAGAAGGTGGGGAATAATGGTGGCAGGAGGTTTTTCTCGAGTGAAGAGCGTGGAAGGAGCCCCTGGGAGCTGCGTGCAGCACTGCAGGGAGGGGATCTGGCTCTGAGAGGGGGGTTTCACCCACAGACCTTGGTTTGGGAGCTTCTGCTTCACTGAGAGCTGTGGGTCCTCCAGGAGAAACAGGTCAGGGAAACTGGGAATGAAACAGGCATCCCAGTAGCTGCCAGGGCAGGAGGAGAGGAGTGGATCACATCAGATGCAGAGGATCATTCTTGGTGTTACCTGCTCCATGGCAGGGGCAGCTCCTGGGCCTGTCCCCACTCCAGGACACAACTCCTGGGCCTGTCCCCACTCCAGGACACAACTCCTGGGCCTGTCCCCACTCCAGGATACAGCTCCTGTCCCCACTCCAGGTCACAGCTCCTGTCCCCCTCCAGGTCACAGCTCCTGTCCCTCTCCAGGTCACAGCTCCTGTCCCTGTCCCCACTCCAGGATACAGCTCCTGTCCCCACTCCAGGACACAGCTCCTGTCCCTCCTCCAGGACACAGCTCCTGTCCCTCCTCCAGGACACAGCTCCTGTCCCTCTCCAGGACACAGCTCCTGTCCCCACTCCAGGACACAGCTCCTGTCCCCACTCCAGGATACAGCTCCTGTCCCTGTCCCCTCTCCAGGACACAGCTCCTGTCCCCACTCCAGGACACAGCTCCTGTCCCCACTCCAGGACACAGCTCCTGTCCCTCTCCAGGACACAGCTCCTGTCCCTGTCCCCACTCCAGGTCACAGCTCCTGGGTTGGGAGCAGGCACCAGCCATGGGCATGAGGGAGGATGGGTGCACTGGGATGGGGAAGAGGCACAGCAGGGTCAGTGCCTGCTCCAGTGAGTCTGTTTCCAGCTTTTCCATGCCAGAAAGTTTTGTCCTGACAGCACCTCCTGGTTCTCCTTGAATTCCATCCATTGCCTGTGCCGAGGGCACTGAGGGTGGCACAGGATGCTCAGAGCACAGCTGGGACACCTGGGCAGTGTTGGGTTATTTACAGTCAAATACTCCAAATTAAATTAAAGTGGCAGCCAGAGCCCAGCCAGAGTGTCTGACCCCCTTCAGGAGGGTTGCAGTGGGGCTGCAGTGATCCCTCAGGGGGAGAACCCAGCAGCCAGGCTGTGCTCTGCCCTGGAGCTCCGTGTGGAGATGGGGACGTGGATGGAGCCTCCTCAAATCCCAGCCTTCGCTTTCCTCTCCGCTGTTGAACATGAAGAACACAACCCTGGGGTTAGGGGGGATAAATCCCTCTGCAGAGCAGATGGCTGAGCAGGGCTGGCTCTGCAGGAACCATCAGCTTGGTACAAATCACATCTTGGGGACAGATGGTCCTTGCTCCAACGGGGGCTGCCCAGCCTTGCCCCACCTGTTTCCTACAAACAGATTCCCCTGCACATCCGTGATCCTCACGGCAGATCTGGAGCACCACGGCTCCGGTGACAGAGCCTCAGGGCATTTCTCTCATCCTTCACGGGGTGTTGAGGGATTTCCCTCTCTCCTTGCCATGCTCAGTGAACCACCTTGGGAGGAAAACTCATCACAAGCAGTGGGTGTTCTTCCATGATTTAATTTGGAAGCAAAACCATCGCCCTGCACTGCAGGGATGGTCCCCCAGCAGCACAGCTCTGCTCTGGCACCACACATCTGGATTTCAAACAGCTGAAGAAGCCCCTCAGATGGGTCAGTGGACACCTCTGGCATCCTTCTGGGCAGAGCAGAGTTGACATTTCAGTTAAATCCTGGTGAGATGAGCCCCAGCAGCAGCACAGAGGGAAGGGCTGTGATGTCCCGTGGGAGGGCAGGGGACAATTCCCTCCTCCCCATTTTCTGTGGGGCTGGGGGGCACAGCCAGTGCTGGGGCCACCAAACACCTCCCTCTGCCATGGAAGGGCAGTGCAAGGAATTCTTCCCTGTGAGGAAAGAATGGTGCCCAGAGCAGCTGTGGCTGCCCCTGGATCCCTGGAAATGCCCAAGGCCAGGTTGGAGGGGGCCTGGAGCAGCCTGGGATGGTGGAGGGTGTCCCTGCCGTGGGATGAGATGATTTTTAAGATCCCTTCCATGATTCCTGCTGCAGACCTTCACACTGGGGTCTGACAGGGCCCCTCCAGCTCTGCTGCCAGCTCTGTGTTTGCCCACATCTCTGTCTGGGTGTGTTTTGGGCACAGCTTTGGTGGTGTGTGGCTGGAAGGGGCGCTGGGGAAGTTTCCCACTCCCAGAGATGTCATTTCAGGGGTTGTGGTTTGGCTGAGCCACATCTGGACTGTATTTCTGGGAATCTGTAGAGCTGAGCTCTGTGTTCTCACTCAATTACAGTGGGACACTTGTCAGCAATTTCTTGTTTTTATTTCCTGCGACTTTCCAAACTTGGCTGTTTAAAAAAAAAAATTAAAAAAAATAAGCATGAGGAAAAGAAAAAAGAACCAAACCCACAAACAACAAAAACCCCAAAGCACATGACACGGGTTGGAAGTGCACCAGGAACAGACTTTTTCTGGGCAGGAATGATTCCATTTCTGCTGGAGCAGCGTGTGCAGGGAGAAGCTGCCCAGAGAGCTCCTCAATGATCCTGTCAGCATTCCATGGAATCACGGAGAGGTTTGGATTGGAAGGGATCTTAAAAACCACCTCATTCCACCTTCCACGAGACCAGGTGTCTCCAAGCTCCATCCAGCGTAGCCTGGAACATTTCCAGAGATGTTTAAGAGGCGAGATTCCCTCAATAATTAACTTTTGGTCAGCCCTGAGGTGATCAAGGTGTTGGACTCGATAATTGTGCCAGGTTCCTTCCAGCTGAAATATTCCAGTCCATTCCTGCTGTGGATGAGAGATGCTCAGTGCCCTTCTTTGGGCAAAATCCAGGAGCACCTTCAGACCCTCCAGAGCAAAAGTAACCCCAGAGTGATGCAAAATCCACCCCCAATACCCTGATCCCTGCATCCCCCTCCTGCTGTGGGCACTGGAGATGGAACAATCCCAAAATGAAGGACTTCTTCCAGTAATTGCTGCCTGAAAACACATAATTAATTCTGATAGATGGAGATGGGAACTTTAAATTGATTTAATGGCAGGTGGGAAAGAAGAATGCCCAAGGGTTGCCAATTTCTGCAGTTTCACCTCCCTGATAGATGTAGGAGCATTGGAATAATCACATTTGTCATTAGCACTGCCAGTGCCAATCCATTAAACCAGACTAGTGCTGAATTGATTGGTTTTAAAATTTATTTTATTTATCGCGCCAAAGCCGTCACGCTCGGAAATTTCCTTGCTTTGGAAAGAAAGCGGAAAATCATGGAATCCTTAGGGCTGGGAGAGACCTTTGAGTCCATGATGAACCAGCAGGGGTTGCCTCATGATGATCTCATCAACACCTTTCCCAACAAGAGCTCTGCTTGTAGGGCACGGTGTTCCCAGACCTCGTGGATGTCAGAGCAGGGATTGTCCCTGCTGGGCCTCAATTCCCCCAAAATTCCACACCTGGTGTTGGAACGAGCTCTGCAGAGCCACCGAGCCTGGCTCTTGACAGCTCATTTGTTTTGTCTCTTGGATCCAGCCCCGTTTATCAATGGAAGATCAGGAAATCCCTCCTGGCCCGGAATCCTTGGCAGCCCGGGCAGCTCCCAGCCTCCCTCCCATGGCTTGGCTTCACTGCAGTCCCTCCTTCACCGGGAAGCTCTTGTCCAGTTGGTGCTGGAGCCAAAACATCCGTGTTCTCTGATTTCCAGGGCTTTTCCCTGGAAGTGCCTCCTGCTGGGACCTCTCACTTCTCCTCTGTGTTTGCTCGGGGATGAGCGGCCCCAGGGCACACCTGGATCCATCATCCTGCTCCTCAGGAAGCCTCTCAGGAGAGCAAGGAACCAAAAATGTTTCCCAGCCCCTCCGAGCAGCTGCTGGGAGCATTTGGGAAGGCAGATGAGAGCAGACCTTGCTGGGAAGGAAACTGCTGCTGGGATGAGGTCCAGGAATTTTCCTCCAGGTGATGCTGCTCAAGGTCACCTTGGGCTGGTGGAAGCCACTGGAGCTGTTTCATCTGGAGCAAAGGAGGCTCAGGGGGACCTTTCCACCCTCCACAGCTCCTTGGCAGAAGGGAGGAGCAAGGTCAGGCTCTGCTCCCAGGGAACAGGGACAGGACAGGAGGAAAAAGTCTTAAGCTACACCAGGCAAGGTTGAGATTGGATATTGGGAAAAATTTCTTCATGGAAAGGGTTGTCCAGCCCCGGCCCGGCTGCCCAGGGCAGTGGTGGAGTCCCTGGAGGGATTTAAAAGCCGTGGGGATGTGGCACTTGGGGACAGGGGACACTCTTGGCAGTGCAGGGGGATGGTGGGACTCAACAATCTTCAGGTGCTTTCCCAACCTAAAGAATTCCACAATTCCATGAGAGTCTGTGTCCTGCCAGCTGCTGGGCACTAATGGCTGCTGCTCTCCCTTCCTCTTGGGACAGCTACAAATCAGCACATCCCAACCTCATCCCCAAACTTTTCGTGTTCCCTGGAGCACCATCACCAACAGAACCCCCTGTCCAAGGCTGGGCTCTGCCAGGAGCTCATCCTGCTTTTCCCAGCCTCTCCACTCTGTGCCGTGGCCATTCCCAAACCACAGGTGCTCCCTGCTCCCTCATCCCTGCTCCAGCCTGGGGAGAGGCGTCTGCACAGGCAGATCCAGCCTCTCCTGCAGTATTTATCACACAGGAAGGTTCACCATCTGTTGCCTCCTCTGATGCTCCCCAGGACCTCAGCTCTCAGCTGCTTTTCCAGGTTTTCCTGTGGAACTCTGAGGCTGGGGCTGTGCTGAGCTTGGTGCCCTTGCAGGGCCTGAAGGGGCTCCAGGAGAGCTGGAGAGGGACTGGGGACAAGGGATGGAGGGACAGGACACAGGGAATGGCTTCAAATTGGAAAAGGGGAGATTTAGGAGGGATATTGGGAAGGAATTCCTGGCTGGGAGTGTGAGGAGGGGCTGGGATGGAATTCCCAGAGCAGCTGTGGCTGCCCCTGGATCCCTGGTGTCTCCCAGAGCTGCTCTGCCTCCCAGGCCTCTCCCACAGCACATCTGATGTTGTAGCAGTGCAAAAAACATTTTGATAGGGGTAGAATTTTTTTCTGTAATTTGTTTTTTGCGTTGTTTTTTTTTCCTTCTTCACCTGCCTTACAAACACCCCCACCCAAACTCACGAGAAATTCTGGGTTTTGGAGCTGCCCATCTTGTTTTCTCCTTTCCTCTTCATGACCAGCTTGTCACTGCTCCTTTTTGGGTGAAACCCCAGCTCAGCTCCCTCCATTCATCACATCCCTGACCCTTGAGGGAGTCGGCACTTCCATCCTCCTCCTCACCTCATTAGAGCTCACCCCTTGTACTTCATCTCCCAAATTAATTTGTCCCGTGGCAGCTGCAATTCTCTTCTCCAAGGCTGAGGAAGCAGCACTTGATGGGGATCTTTTCCCTGCAGATCTTCATGAGGAAATCAAAAAAGAGCTGCCAGGTGGAGCTCCTGGAGGTTTTCCTGCGAGTCCTGCTGACCCTGAGCCCCCACCCAAATGCTCCAGCATCCCATGGGATTCTCTGGGCTTGGAGGTTGGTCTAAGAAAAGGTTTCCCACCTTTGCACATCCTCTCCAGCTCTGCAGCATCCCCCCTGGAGGAGAATTCCTGGTGGGAATGGTGGGGGTGAAGCTCTGCTGGTGTCACAGCTTTGTATCCAGCTGGCTGAACACTCAGAGTTGTGTTTGTCCCCGTCACTGATGCCGTGTCTCGCGTTGTGCCCTCTCCCTCTTGCCCACTTGAGACTCTCAGACTCTTGGAGCTGCTCTGAAATGCAAATTTCCCTCTGAGTCCTGATCCTGGGGTCTGAGTCACGGCATAATCCACGGCCCCAGGGCTGAGGGCTTCAAATGCAGCCCAGGAGAAGTCAGGGAGTCATGGAATGGGGAGAGGAAAGCGCGTCTGGGAATGTCACAGCCTGCTCTGAGCTGACAGACCACGGCCATGAGCTGTGTGTGACACATCACAAACTCCCAGGTTTCCTACAAAGGACAAGGAATTGTTGGGATGAGTCCTTGGCTGCTCCAAGGGCTGGAGCCCCTCTGCTCTGGAGCCAGGCTGGGAGAGCTGGGAATGCTCACCTGGAGAGGAGAAGGATTCAGGGAGAGCTCAGAGCTCCTTGCAGGGCCTGAAGGGGCTCCAGGAGAGCTGGAGAGGGACTGGGGACAAGGGATGGAGGGACAGGACACAGGGAATGGCTTCAAAATGGAAAAGAGGAGATTTAGGAGGGAAAATGGGAAGGAATTCCAGGCTGGGAGTGTGGAGAGGGGCTGGGATGGAATTCCCAGATTTGCTGTGGCTGCCCCTGGATCCCTGGCAGTGCCCTAGGCCGGGTTGGACATTGGGGCTGGGGCAGCCTGGGACAGTGGGAGGTGTCCCTGCCATGGCAGGGGTGGCACTGGGTGGTCTTCAAGGTCCTTCCATCCCTGGCAGAGCTCTGTGTCACCCCCAGGACAGCTCAGGTGCGGGAGGAAAGAGCTCTGGCCCCACAAATTTCCTCCTTCCACAGCCAGGGTCACCTTGGGGCTGGCAGCAAGCAGCAGCCAGGCTGTAAATCACTGCTCACGCTGCTCTGGGGCTGTTCCCACATTTTGGGTTCATCCACAGTGAGTCAGAGCAGCCCCAGATGGCATCATTCCCTGTGGAATTACAAGGGCAGGGATCACAGGAGCTGGAAGGAGTCACCTTCTGCCTGGGGGGGCTGCAGCTCTGGGGGATGTGGGGTGTCCCACATGGAAACCAGGCATGGCTTTGCTGGAAGAGCTTTGCTCCCAAGGAACCAAGTGAGATGGAGAGGTGACTTTATAAAAAAAAATATAGGGGGAGGAAAGGATAATCTGGGTGCTGAAGAGATCATGAAAATAACAGATATTTATTTCTTTGCCTCCTTGTCCTCCCACATGTGGGGATGGGGAGGTCCCATGGGCCTGGACAGTGTTTGCTTGGAGAAAGAGGAGAGGATGGTAAGGGCAGGAGCACAAGGAGGGGAGATCCTACTCCAGGCTCCCGAGGGATTCCCTAAATTCCCTAAATTCCTAAAATGAGCACGTGAAGATGATTTGGGCTGAAGTTTTCAGTGATTTCAGTGATTTTCAGTGACATTTGTCAGTTCCCAGGAGCTGTGGGACTGGCAAGGCTCCCCCCACCCAACCCTGGCGTATCTGCAGGAGGGACTGGGGTCCCTTTAAACCCTTGTTGGTATCATCTGAGTTCTCTGTGGAGCCCAGCCAGGGGAGCAGACACAAGCCAGCCTGGAAACAAGACACAGCAAGTCTCACAGCAGAGTCCTGAGAATTCTCTGATCTGTATCAGGACAGGAATTCTGGAGGAGAGCAGAGTACAGCTGCACTGGGCCGGGGTCATAGAATGGTGGAATTATGGAATGTGGAGTATCCTCACCTGGAAATGCCCACAGGGATCATCCAGGGCAGCTCCAGGCCCTGCACAGACACCAAAACAATCCCAGCCTGGGCATCCCTGGGAGAAGTGTCCAAACCCTCCTGGAGCTCCTGGAGCCTCGGGAATGTCACCATTCCCTGGGGACCCTGGGCAGTGCCAGCAGCCTCTGGGGGCAGAACATTTTCCATTGGAGTGGTGAGAGCCTCTCCTGAGTGCTGAGATGCTCTGCTGGAGCAAAGGTTGTCCCGGCTTTAGGAGAAGAGACATAAAGATGGGAATGTGGGGGATTTCCGTGGTGTTGCATGAGAAAGCCCAGAGGAGGCAGAGCTGGAATCTCATTTGAGGCTTTGCTTTTTTCCCCACTCTGATTTTAGTTGTTGTTTATCTGCAGCATCAAATTCTGCCCTTATCTCTTGTTTGTTCCTCTCTTTCCAAGGCTCTGAGAGCACCAGATGAGGCAGAACCATCCTGGGGTCAGGTGAGGGGACCTTTGGTTCATCCTGGGATGGGGAGCCCTGAGAGCCCAGCCAGGAGGATGTGTTTGTGCACTGGGTGTCCTCTCTAAACTTCTTAATAAAATTCACAAACCCATCAAGATCAATCCCTGTGCCAGCTTGGCTCATCAATACTTCAGTGCTCGTCTCCTGCAGTCTCTTTGAAGGGATTATTTTAATATGCACCTCAGACGTGGATAATGAGGGGTCAGGCGGATGCTTTTGTGTGCTCAGAATGTGTCTGCAGCCGGGCTGCTCCCTCACCCCTCCTGCTGGGGCTGCCACAAGATTCCTCTGGAGCTTCCCGGATCCCAGACTCCCGGGGTGCATCCGACCTCGTGCTGTGCCCGCTGCTGGGGCTGGGGAAAAGCCAGGATGACAAATCTGTCCCGTGGCTGTGGGGCCGGAGGAGCCCCCAAACTGTCTCTCCCATTATTCAATGGATGAACTTTCCCATTTCATCCCAAAATTTCGGCTGTGGGATGTTGCTTCGGCTCTGCTGGGTGGCAGTGGGTATTTGATTGTGTTGATGTTTTTGGAAGCCTCCTGTGTTGAGAAGATCCCTCATCCTCTTTTTCCAAGGAGGATTTTCCCATCCCGCTGCTGAGCCGGAGCTCACCCCGTGCCAGGACAGGCACGGAGCGAGCAGAGCCCTTCTCCCAGCGCTGACGGATTTTGGGATGGGGTCATGGCAGCGAGGCCTCTGGGAGAGCTGGACTTACAGGAATGCTGGCTGTGGGCTCCAGGGGGGCTGGGATGGAGGCCACAGGCCACAGTGAGTTGCTGTTTTCCTTCTTTCCATGACAAGTGGGAGGGCTGGCGCTTGGCTTTGTTTGTTTTTCTCATCCTTGTTTGCAAACTCATTTACTGTAATAACAGCCCTGCTGGGCTTTTAGAGGACAGGTTTCCACTGCTTGGGAAAGGAGATTCAGGGGATCAGGATCCCTGAATAAGAATAACCCTCTGCTATTTTAAATATTTTTCTCTCACAGACATCCTCTCTCCAGCCTTGCCTGCTCACCATGGAGGAGCTTGGGCAGCCTTGGCTGCAGGAGATGCCCCAAGGGTTGGAGAACTGGGAGAGTTTTCCCCAGGCTGGGAGAGCTGGGAATGTTCACCTGGAGAAGAGGAGACTCCAGAGAGAGCTCAGAGCCCCTTGCAGGGCCTGAAGGGGCTCCAGGAGAGCTGGAGATGGACTCTTCACCAGGAGCTGTCATGATAAGATAATTGGGAATGGGTTCAAACTGAAAGATGAGAAATTTATCTTGGATATGTGGAAAAAATTCGTGTCTGTGAGGGTGGGGAGGCCCTGGCACAGGGTGCCCAGAGAAGCTGTGGCTGCTCCTGGATCCTTGGAGGTGTCCAAGGCCAGGCTGGATGGGGCTTGGATCAGCCTGGGATAGTGGAAGTGTCCCTGCCATGGCAGGGGTGGGGCTGGATGAACTTTCAGCTCCCTTCCAACCCAAACCATTCCATGAGTGTGATTTTGTGGAAGTGGTGATGTCACTGCCCTACCACGATTCGGGAAAAGCTCATTGGGAGCTGCTCCATCATTCCATTGGGAAGGGTGACCCAGTGCTGAGGCGTGGGAGTCACAGGGAGCTGGGATCCTGCCAAACTTTCCTGACCAGGTGTGGGTTTTGATAAAGGAACCGGGCGATTATTGCTCCACCTCCACGGAATGCGTGAAAATCATTAAGAGGTCGTTCATTCCTCATTCAACTCCACGCCTGAGAAAGCACCAGGAAGAATTCACTCCCCGTGGTTCAGCCCCAGCACCCAGGATCTCACACCTCGATGGGCAAGAGGGTTTGGATGGCTCTGCCCACCCAGAAGGGACGTTCCTGCTCCAGGACATCCATCACTTTTCGGTAAAACTGTCCTTGAGGAGATTCCTGCCCTTCCTCTGTTCCAAATAGGGTGTGATGAGTCCCAGCAGACCATCCCCACATCCCAGCTGCTGTCCCATTATTCCCAGCTGACTTTGGGAGCTGTGAGAAGGCACAGGGACAGTGGGGACAGCTGGAGGGGGACACCAAACCGTGGCCACCACAGCCTTGGCAAAGCACAAACCCCACGGTGTCCGTGGTAACCCTGTCTGGGTTTGTTTTTTCCCCTCCAAAAAGGGCTACAACATTAAAATCAATAAATATTATATATATATATATAATTATATATTTATATATATAATTTTATATATTTATATATATAAAATAATATCCTCAAGGAGTGTTGGGCACACACATGCTCCAGTTCTGGTCTCCTTGAGCAGGTGCAGGGTCCACGAGCCACCAGCAGAGAATTAGTTGCCCAAATCATGAATCATTTTGGTTCCTCAGAGCAAATTAGGGCTCATCAAGGAAAACTTGCCAGAGATTCCTTTCCCAAAGCACTTCTGCAGGGCTGGAACTGGGCTGTGAGATGAGCACTGGGGGTATCTAAAGCACATTTTGGGGGATTCTCTCATTAAGGATTGTTTTGAGGTCACACCCCTTGATGTTCCATCATGGACCAGGGGTTCTGGTGGCCCTTTGGATGAGACCCTGTGGAGATGTTTTCCATGGAGGAGAGCGTGGAATGGTTCTGCAGGTGCCTGCAAGCCAGAGGACAATCCGGGGAGCGCTGGCTCCGGGGTGGAGCGGCCACAGGGACAGGCAGAGCCGGCTGAGCCGCTTCCCACGCCCGCAGCCGGAGATTCCTTGGAGTGCTGAGGGGCCACGGTGGTTCCCCTCTGCTTTCCTTCTCACCTGGCCATGGAATCTGCCCCGGTTTGGGTTTGGGAATCAGCGGGATGCACCTGGGGCGTGATGAGCTCTGTTCGCCCTGCTGGATCCCCCATTCCACAGCTGGAGTCCAGACATCCCAACACGCTCCAGCCCGGGCAGTGCTGGGATTGCTGGGATTGCTGGGATTGCTGGGATCATTGGGATTGCTGGGATTGCTGGGATGGCTGGGATCGCTGGGATTGCTGGGATGGCTGGGATTGCTGGGATTGCTGGGATTGCTGGGATTGCTGGGATTGCTGGGATCATTGGGATCACTGGAATCATTGGGATTGCTGGGATCATTGGGATCACTGGGATCATTGGGATTGCTGGGATCATTGGGATTGCTGGGATCGTTGGGATCATTGGGATTGCTGGGATCGTTGGGATCGTTGGGATTGCTGGGATCGTTGGGATCGTTGGGATCATTGGGATCATTGGGACAGCTGGGATCATTTGGATCATTGGGATTGTTGGGATCATTGGGATCATTGGGATCACTGGGATCACTGGGATCATTGGGATCACTGGGATCATTGGGATCATTGGGACCTCTGGGACCATTGGAATCGTTGGGACCATTTTGATCACTGGAATCACTGGGATCACTGGGATCACTGGGATCATTTGGATTGCTGGGATCACTGGGATCATTGGGATCACTGGGATAATTGTGGATCATTCCCTTCCCAAGTTTCATGCGCCGTGTCTGGGTGTGGGGCTCAGAGACGTCCTCAGGCTGGCGGAGGCTGCTGCTGCTGCTCCTTGGTGGGAGTTTGCAGCTCCCCTCCAGCTCTTTCCCCACCCCTCTCTTCCTCCTCTCCTTCCTCCTCCCTCTCCTGCCTGATTTAAGGACAAAAAAGAGCCCGTGAGCAGCCCTGTCCCTGCTTCCCAAACACTCCAATCCCTTCCCTCTTTGTGCAGCACCTGGTGCACAGTCCCTGCTCCAAAGGAGGAGAAAGGGACAAGGAGAGGTGGCACTGCCACATCAGGTGACATCTGCCAGCAGGATGCTGGAGGCAGCGGCATCACGGCCCCAGCACTGATCCAGAGGCGATGGATGGTGCCAGGGAATCGTGGCTAACACGGCTTTTCCCAGAGTCCCAGCCTCTCTCCCTCCACGTGGACAAAATCAGCTCGTTTTCTTCCAAAAAGGAAAAACAGAAAAAGAAAAAGGCAAAGCAAACACCTCAGCCTTTGTTCAGGGACACAAGGGCTGCAGCCCGCTCAGATGGAATTTATTTTGTGCTCAGTAATTCAATCCATTCGGGCTCAGGATGTGGCCAGGAGAGTTGAGCCAAAAAATGCAAGTTTAAAGCAGCTAAATTTTATGCTGTGTATACAGCGAAGTTTGGGGTTGGCTGAGACAAGCAGTTTCCATGGGGGATTTTTTTTATTTTTTTTTTAAACAATTCCTGTTGTAGCAATGAGCTCCTTGTGCAATGGAAGAGCAGGGAATTGTGCTGGGACAGCTGGGATGGGGACAGGGCTTATCACAAGACGATTGATACTGGCCCAGCTGAGTGACCCTCGCTGGGGACAGCGCGCTTGGCACGGCTGGGAACATCCCTGAGGTCTGGAAAGGGATGGATGCTCTCCTCCCAGTCCATTCCTCCAGCATCCAAATGCCTCCAGTGCCATGCAGGGCTTCTCCCGGTGCTGGAATGCGGCTGCTGAGCTGTGCTTTCCCCCACAGAGGTGTCCCTCTCTCGGCTATTAACATTTTTCAGCTGGAAAAGCTGAGCAATGCTGAGCTGTGGCCCAACAGCTGGGCTGCAGATGTGGGAAAAGCCAGCTTGCAGCATCTGTGTGTGTGTGTGTCCCTGTCCCCTGCAGCCCCGTCTGCCCTCTGTGCACATCCCTGAGCACGGCTCGTCCTTAATTTTGCACCTCTGAGTCCTCCACGAAGCTGCAGAGCCGCTCTGCCATTAAAAATCGTGAAATCAAATCCAGACAACACCCCAGGGCTCTCAGGAATAATTTGTTTTCCCTTTGACCATGGGATTATTGTTTCAGCTGGCCAGCTCTCTCGGACCAGCCCTGCTCATCCCTCAGCCATGGTTTTGGCAAGGAAAACTTGATGTGGGAGCTCCTGGTGGGAGCTCAGAGCTCCAAGCCTGGAAGAGCCTCAGGGCTTGGGCAAAGCAAACCTCTGCAGGGAGGTTTTCCTCTTAAATGGCATCAAGTGACGCTTTTTTTGCTCAGGGAACATTCCCACAAGAGTGCTGTTCTTTCAGGAAGCTCATCCCAGTGGAGCTGAAGGCAAGAGCTGGGATTTATCCCCAATCCGCTGGTGGGCTGGAGGGGATTCTTGTCCAGTTTTGGCCCCGTGCTTTGCTTGCTGCTGCAATCAGGGCCGGTTTACAAAACATTATCAGTTTATTGGGCTGCTCCTGGAATGTGCCCACAGCCACCCACAGGAATGGCAGCTGCTCTCCAAATCCATCCTTCTTTCTCTCAGGCTTTGCATTTTTGCCTGCAGAGTATGCACTGCTGTGCTGAAGTCAGCTGTGGATTAAATTAATCCTGGAATCGTTTAGGTGGGAAAAGACCTTTAATTCTCCCAGCCCATCCCGTCCCATGAGGGTCACTCAGAGATGGATATTTCGTTTCACTTGTCCAGCTCAGGGGCTCCCTGATGGGAATTTTAAGAGTTTAACAACCTGGTGGATTTTTATCCCATGAACTTCTCCAGTGTTCTCACGAACCATCGGCATTCCTGGTGTTCTGTGAGCTCAGCAAGTTAAATAGGAGCAGTTTGGGGACCCACCTTCTTTTGGGTGCTCTCACCTGCGTCCTTTGATGTCTGTTTGATTCTGCATCAGCACTAACTGGACACAGCTCCTCATTCCCAAGGTCACCAAGATTCCACAGCCTCCTGTTGCCTTATCCTGGAGTTCCAAGTCACCTTGGGCTAACAGAGGACTCCTTCCCTGGGAGGGTGATGAGCCCTCACAGGGTGCCCAGAGCAGCTGTGGCTGCCCCTGGATCCCTGGAAGTGTCCCAGGCCAGGTTGGACAGGGCTTGGAGCAGCCTGGGACAGTGGAAGTTGTACCTGACATGGCAGGGGAGGAATGGGATGAGCTTTAAGGTCCCTTCCAACCCAAACCAATCAATGATTCCACGATTCTATCCTGACCCATCCCCTCCCTGGTCTTCTACCACTGCTGGGCCCCACAGCTTGCCCCCAAAATCTCTTTGCATCCCCACAGGTTGGAATTGGAGTGGAAAATGCCCAAAACTCTCACATCCGTGCCTGCCTCCTCCTCTCCCTCCACTGTCTCTTCCAGCAGAGACTTGAGATCATCTCCTGAGATGCTTGGAATATCCTGTACCTGCAGGAGATCTGTGCATTCCTGGAAGACTTCCATCCATCCGGCATCACCTCGAGGCTGTCCATGCCCCACCAGTGACAGGACACCACGGAGGTCACACCTGAGGAGCGTGGGGACCTTCTGGAGACCACCACCACTTCTGGGACAGCACCTCCAGGCCCACAACACGAGGGGCACTTATGGACCCCCCCAGAGCTGCTGACAAACAGATCTCCACAGGCTGGCCCATAAACTGTTAACACATTAATTAAAAGGAGAAAAAGGAGTTGGTCCCATTAAGCTCCCCATCTGTTTTAATTATCCACTGGAGCTCACAGAAAGCTTTGTACGCACTGTAATTGCATAATTAAAACGAACTGTTGGGAGATAGATGGCACTGAGATGACTGGGGAGAGAAAAGCAGCCCTTGCTCCTGCTCTGCTGTCACTGAAGAGCATCGTAATTAGAAATAAACATTAAAAAAAAAAACCCTTTTGGGGCTGAGAAGTCTCAGCTGACTTCTGAGAGCTTCCCAGGGGTGTTTGTGACATCTCCAACCCCGAGCAGAAGCAGCAGCAGCATCAAACCCCACTTTGCTGACAGCTGAAAGTTTGTGCTGCTCCACAAAGTCCAAATTCCCAGCCCAAATCAGCACCTGGGTGCAGACACAACCCAACCTCTCCTGCCTCGTGCCCATGGGTGGGGATCTCAGCAGAGCCAGGGGAGTTTGTTTGGCAGCTCCCAAAATTC
Organism: Parus major; assembly: GCF_001522545.3. Classification (NCBI taxonomy): domain Eukaryota; kingdom Metazoa; phylum Chordata; class Aves; order Passeriformes; family Paridae; genus Parus; species Parus major. Next base: position 59,632,603 of record NC_031774.1, on the reverse strand, counting down.
ATCCAAAGGGATCACATCCAAAATCCAGCTGTTTGTTCCTGGGCATGGAGCAGGTGGCCTTGTGCTCTCGACAGAAGTTTTAAAAATCAAAATATTAGTCTTAAGAAGAGAAAACAAGCAGTGTAACAAACTTCCTGTGAAGCAGTGGGAATTCTTCACATTTTTTTTCAGGGGGAGGTTGTCTGTGGGTTGGTTTTTTTTGTTCTTGTGGCGTTGAACCGATATTCTCATGTCTTACAGCTTGTTTTTCCCGGCTTGCTGATCTTCCACGTTCCCTGCAAACCTAATCTTTGGATGAATACTTTTATTTTTCTTGACATTAAACTTCTGATCCGCGCCGAGAAAACACGATGAGGTCACTGCGAGTCCTGAAAAGTGGAAAAAGTCCTTCTGGTTCAAAGCCCTCCTGGGACAAACCTCTGACAAGGAGGAGATCCAAAACACAACTGTTCCCGGAGAAAATACGGCTGGATCACGCCAGGAACGAGCTCATGACAAGGAAAACACTGGAATGGAATTAGAGCAGAACTCTGTAGCCAGCCAGAACCTCCCAAATTTAAATGTCAGCTCAGAGACACAGGGATAACTCACAAGGGTCTTGTGGAGCCAAGGTAAACTCGGGATAATCTCCCAGCACGCCCTCGGAGCAGCGACGCCCTGGTACCACCTCCTCCTTGGCATGGTCCTGATGGATGGATTCTGTCACATCCTATCTCCCAGGGGCTGGTATTTCGTTACAGAGCAATTTTCCTGGCAGAGAACGACGATTCCATCAAAACTGAGGTGTTTTGTGGGAATATGGCTGACCCTCCTCACGAGGGCATGTTTTGGTTTTTCCTTTAGGGACAAACATCCCTCCCCATGACACGAAGGGTTATCTTCTTTAATCAGAGCTGGAATAAAAGGCCCAGACTCATCCCAGTTGTCTGGTTACTCTTTGGAGTTTTGTTTCCTGGCAAATTCCAAGGTGTTTTTGAAACGAGTTTGCAAACACGGGGCGAGCTCCCAGCAATCCTGGCAGGCAGAGGCTGCAAACATCCAACGGCAATCCAAGGCACGGAGAAAAACCTTCCATCTGCAACAGCTCATTTGTGGGCTCCTCACAGAGATGGACCCAAGCAAACCCTCTTTTGCAAGTGATGCTTTTCCCTGTTTTTTCCTCTCCCTGAGATTTTTTTTCCCCGGACAAAAAATCTGGTGTTGGTTGCTCAACTCTGCAAAAAATAAAAACCCCAAAAAGGAGAAGGGAAGGGTTGCAGATCCCTGTGGTTTTCACTTGGGGTGGGCTTGGCAGTGCTGGTTAAAGCTGGGTCTGATGACCTTAGAGGGCTTTTCCAACCTCAACTCCTTCCAGTTCCATCATGGATCCCTAGCAGGAGATTCTGGGAGTTCTATCCATACATAAACTGTGGAAAACATCACAAATTCAAGCAATGAAACGGGGTCGTGGCAGCAATTGGGGAATTGGAAATGCTCAGTCCTGGATGCAGAAACACACTCCAGGAAGGGGTCCTGGAGAACCCAGGGGGTGGAAAAGCACCTGGCTGGCATTTTCTTGGAAAGCCACTCCTGAATGCCAGTGGAATTCCCAGGATGGGATTCTTCCCCTGTGTGTCCTCTGGAAAACTCCCTGGCCTGGGACTGGGAAGCAAATCTCATGGATGGCTTAGCTGAGATGTGTTTTGCCACAGGCCTAATGCTCTGGAAAATTAGAGTGCAGGTTTCATCTTCTCTCCTTTCTTCTCTCAAGTATACTCTGGAATTAATTGGACCCAGTGTTGGAGTGAAATAATTGCAGAACATGCAGGAAAAAGGACTTTTTTGATCCAAAACTCTTCTTGAGACATCTTGAGTTCACGGTTTGCCAAACCATGGCTCGGTTTTTTTGGCTGTTGTAATGGGAAATCTGTCTTGGGTGTCTCCTACCACGGATGTGATCCATGGGTGGCTTTCTCTAGAGAGCAAAAATTCACCCCAAATCCGCTGCTCAGGGGTGAAAATAGTGAAGCATCTTTTGTGAAACCTCCTCCATCTGGAGAAGGTGTTGTTGGGAAGGGCCACCAGCAGTCACCAAAATGCAGCTGCTCCCCTGAATACATGTACGGATGAATATCTGAATATAAATTGCCCCAATTCCCACTGAAGTAAAGGAGTCAATAATGCAGAAAGAGGAATAAAATCAGACTAATGCTCTGATCACAGAATCCCAGAATGGTTTGGGTTGGAGGAGACTTTAAAAATCATCCAGTTCCACCCCCTTTCCATGCCCAGGGACACCCTCCACTATCCCAGGCTGTTCCAATCTTCATCCAGCCTGGCCTGGGACACTTCCAGGGATCCAGGGGCAGCCACAGCTGCTCTGGGCACCCAATCCTTCCTCACAGGGAAGGATTTTAATGAGGCCCTCAGGATTCTTGCAGGGTTTATTAATTGTGGTACTGCTTTTCCAATTAACATGAGTGAGCAAAAGGAGCCCAGAGAGATGAAGAAATGGAAAAGATCTGGATACTTTTGCTGTAAAGACCAAGCCAGGAATCTGGGAAGGTTCTGGTGTAGGGGGTCCAAACCAACTGCGCTCTAGAGTTCTCAAAAAAAACCCCCAATAACAACAACAACAAAAAAACAACAAAAAGAACCCAAACAACAACAACAAAACCCCAAAACTCCACAAAAAAACCCCAAAAACCCACCCCAGATTTTTGATTTGGATTTTTATTCCACTACTTTTACAAAAGCTCTGAAGAACGCTTTGTCTGGTCCCACCCAGAACTGCTCGTGGGACGAGCGCCGAGGTTTTGCTCCTGGCGTCAGCTCCCCATCCCTTTTGTGCAGCAATTTTTCTTCCCACTGAGGTCACTGCTGAACAGAAAGCTCTGGTTGTTTGGAAGCAGAAAGTTTCCTGTAGAAAAACATCCAAATGAAACATTTCAGTCCTGGGAAACCTTCCCTCCCACCCGCTCTGCCTTTGCTTGGTTCTCCCCATGGAAAATCAATCCCTCGGCTCATCCCTGTCCCCCCTGCTCTGTTTGGGGTGCACAGAGCACAAAGGCACCTTCCCACTGCGTATCCCTCCTGCCCAGCACGGACGTGGAGCGTGTTCAGTCACTGAGCAGCTTTCTGGGAAGCCAAATGAGGTGGTTTTTAATGGAAAGTGACACTTTGATTTTCCTTTCCAGGCTGAAAGCAGGTGCCTGCCACGCTTGGCAGGTGTTACAGAGGGAATCAGAGATATTGGGATGGAATTTCCACAGCTCAGGTAGCACTGGAATTGTCCATCCCCACGGAATATTGCAGGGCAGGCAATTCCCAGCGTGTTTATTTGCTGGATGATGAGGAGCACAGGGTGTGTTTGGGCTAAAGGTGATGTCAGCTCTGCTCGGGCTCCAGAGGGGCTGGGGACATTCCAACGTGAAATTCCCACGTGGCACACAGAGCTGTGTGCTCCTCACCTTCAGGAGACTTTTCCAGAGCTCCCCTCTGGACACTCCTGACTCTGGAGCCTGTTGCAGGTGGATGGGGAGGTGATTTCCCACCTCCACGGTGCTTTGGAGCTGTTCTCCCTGGGTTGCCCTCACAGATCTGGCGCAATCCTGAACTGGTCTGGCTCTTTTCCCTGCTGGGACAGTCCCAGTTGATGGCAGGATTTCTCCTGGATGTAGATGTTAGGTTGCCATCAAGGAACTCCTGTTTTCCTTCTCTCCAAATGTCTGAGCTGCGGGCAGGACAAACCTCCAGTGCTCCAGATCAACCCCTTGTCCACCCCTGGTGTTCCCAAACCTGAGGAGGCTCCCTGTGGGGAGTTCCTGCCCAGCACTTGGGCACTGCTGCTTCACACCCCGTTCTCCTGCCTTGCCTCCTCCTCCTTTTCCATGTCATCCACAGGAAAGCAAAGGGAGAGACAGAATCACGGAGTCACGGAATGGTTTGGGTTGGAAGGGACCTTAAAAATCACCCAGGTTCACCCCTGCCATAAGCTTGGACACCTTCCACTGTCCCAGGCTGCTCCAATTCTCATCCAGCCTGGCCTTGGACACTCCCAGGGATCCAGGGGCAGCCACAGCTGCTCTGGGCACCCTGTGCCAGGGCATCCCCAAGGTCTCCTAGATGTTTCTCAGCCAGGATGAGCAGTGCACGTGTGGGATCCCACCTGGGCAATCCTCAGCAGTGCAGGGTGTTCCTGGTGAGCTCCTGGCAGCATCGGGACTCTCAGGTTTGGAAGCAGCTCTAGGACAGCGAGGAAAAACACAACACTGATGGTGCTTTCCATGAAAATGGCAGCTTCGATCCCAAAGGGCAGCTCCAGCCCCTGGTGCCACCCTGACCAGCCATGGGATGGGGTTTAGTCGTGGGTTTAATTCTAGGTTAAGACTGGACTCAATGACTTTAGATGTCTTTTCTTTATGATTCCATGGTTCTGTGGATCTATGGAGATTCTGGGGATCTCATCCTTCCTGAAAATGTTCATCTCCATCCCCTGCTCATGTCACTTCTGTCAAATACACGCCAGGATCTCACAGGGAAACCTTGAAATCAGACAGAAAATGTAGGGAAAAACTACCTTGGAATGGTCTCCTTGATTGCATTTCCATCATCCTCCCATACCAGCTGCAACACAAAGGACAGGAAAAGTAATAAAGGGTTTAAAAAGTCATATTTCAACTTAACTGCCCTTTTCTGATGCTCCAGAACAGCCTGTGCTGGGCTGAGCCAGAGCCTTGGAAGAAAAACGAAGAGTTGTTCTTGCTTGGTCTGAACTGGTTGGTTGAGTCATGCTCTTAGTTAATCCCTGGCATCGGCACAGCACAAAATCCTGCTGGAGGGGAAAAACTCACTCAGGGAAAGTTCAGGCCGTTCGTGCTGCTCCGAACGGGGCGAGCAGACAAAGCCTTCTTGTTTCACAGGCGGGGGAGAGGAGAGAGGAGGCGAGGAAGAGTGAGGGATGGTGGGATGGAGCTGGAGAAGAGGCGGATTTGGGATGCCTGCCCACGGCGCGCTGCTCGCCCGGCCCCAGGCGGCTGGGACGCATTTTTCCAATGCTTGAGCTGTGTCAAGAAGAGGCATTCCCTGTGCCAGAGGCGCGCGTGCCTCGGAGGGGCAGGACAAGACAAAGCACGGGTTCAAGACGAGACAAAGTGGGGTGGGAAGAGCAGGATTTGGAATGAGGAATGTCAGGTCCTCGTAGAGGAGCCCGATGGTGGTGCAGGGAAAAGGTGGGATGAGAAGAGCGGGGTTTGGGAAGGAACACCCCAGAGAAGACACTGCTGGTGGCACAGGGAGAAGGTGGGATGGGAAGAGGTGCCTGATGCACCAGAGCAGTGGGTGAGCTTTTCCAGGCAGGGAAAGCTTTCCCAGGCAGGTTGATGGATGTTCCATTCGTCCAACAGCTCTGATGCAGGCAGAGTTTGGGATGTCCCTCCGGAAGAGACACAAAGCAATTCCCTTGGCCAACACGGCGGTGACACTTTGTGCAAAGCCCTGCCGACCTCGAGAGCCCCTTCCACCCCATCCTGCGGCAGGAGAGGTGGTGGGATAGGAATGAAGGACTTTTTTCCACCACACACATCCAGGCTGAGCCAAGCTCCGGCCCCGCAGGAGGTCTCAGCAGGTCGGGGCTGTGACAGGACACACGGCACAGCTTCAGGCAGGCCACCACCTCCTCCTCACCTCCACTGCTGTCATCAGCGGCTGGCAGCCAGGTGAACGCCTCTTGCTCTTGCTGGATGACTTCCAGGGCTCAATTAGAAAGGCAAAACTGGTTAATTAGGGATGCCTCAGAGCTGGCCATCAAGCCAGACGCTGGTGGGTCTCCAGGGAAGATCTCTGAGCTCGTGCTCTGGAGGATCACAGCAGCCACCAGCCAAATGTGATCTAATAAGCAAATAAATAATCTGCAAATCAACTGCAGCTCTGACAAGTTCCTGCATTTGCAGTGCCCTGAAACTCCTCAGGGCAGTCAGGTTGGGTAATTCCTCCTGCCTCAAAGTCAAGCTGGTGTTTTGCTCCTCTATGAGGAGCAGATCTGCAAAAGCCCTTGGGAGGAAGGGGAATGGCTCTGGGAGCACAGCACCAGGCCAGAACTTCTCCTGCTCACCCCATGGAGCGAAATAATGGAATAATTAGTGAATAATTGCTGCCCCTAGGCCCCTCTTGCTCCTGGATAAGGGATGTTGATGCCCAGCTCTAATTTTCTGTCCAGCATCCCATGGGATGAATACATGGGTGAACTCTCGTCTGGGCAGGGGATATCTTCATATTCCATAAATTATTGTATTCTTTAGAATATTATCTAGCCCATAAAATCATGTCACTGCACCTTTTATTCTCTGTGCATCTATTTTGTCCCTCTCATCTCAATGTCACCCACCATCTACGTCTGCAGCGACTTCCAGATCAGGCTGGGAGATGGAATGAATCATAAAAGTCACTTTGCATTGGCTCACTCCTAGAATATTCCTAACCTTAAATCCTCACCCAGCTTAAAGTGAGGTTTCCACATTTCAAAGGGGTGTTCTTTTTTAATCCCACCACGTTTCCAGGTAAGCCTTCCCTGGTTGCCTCTGCTGGGAAATGAGGCCGTTGTGCAGCTGCAGGAGCCCAGATTGCGCTCACAGTCGAGTTTGGATTTAGCAGAGGATAGAGAAAGGAAAAAACGAGGGGAAACTCTTCTCTTGGAAAATGGAAAATCAATTTAAAGATGAGAGAAGATGAATCCATCAGGGCTGCACAAGGACAGCTTTGATTCATCCCTGTGAGGGTGGGCAGGCCCTGGCACAGGGTGTCCAGAGAAGCTGGGGCTGCCCCTGGATCCCTGGGAATGTCCAAGGCCAGGCTGGATGAGGATTGGAGCAACCTGGGACAGTGGAAGGTGTCCCTGGGCATGGAAAGGGGGTGGACCTGGATGATTTTTAAGGTCCCTTCCAACCCAAACCATTCCGGGACCCTGTGACAAATCACTTAAGGCTCAGATGTTGAAATTCAGGTTGAAGCTGCGTATGGGGGAGAGCATCACCCTACCAAATAACCCCCTTTTGTGGGGCAATCCATCTGCAGAGCCGGCTGGGTGGATGAAATCCACATTTTAATGTACGATTTTCTTTAGGTTTGTCATTTTGAGTACAATGCTCTACTTCATGGAGTGGGGTTTTTTTTTGGGAGGACAGCTGCCTCCTGGGATCTTCCTGCCAGTCTTTAATCCTTTAATGTGAGCTTTATGGATATTCTATGGAGCTTAGGTTTTAACAGCAAGTTGAGGAGCCCCTCCCTGCCTTTGTTAAGGCAACGTTACACCTGGCCCTGCTGGTGCTGCAGGTAGAATCCATGGTGGGATCCTTTTTCCCTGCCCACCAGAGCTTAAATTCCTGTTTGTGCCCGTTTTCTCTTTTCTTTTTTGTGGTCAGCAGCTGTCTCTGTTCAACAGTCCAGCTGCACAAACCCACACTAAAAGGGGGAAACACCACCCAGCATCTCCCACCTGCGAGGCATTGGGTTTCCTGGGGCTTTTTGCACAGGTAAAGATGAGATTGTGATGATCTTCACAGCAAGGAGTGACGTGGAGCTGGTTCCTCTGGTTATGTGTCTGCTTTCCTGGGCTTTCCCTGAACTGAAGGTTGCATGCTGCTGCGTTTCAGTGCTGGGTCACCCATGGAGGGAGTCTCTGGCAGGCTGTGGTGGTGTTTGCAATGATTCCCAGGGCTTCAGCTTCCTCCTGCTCCTCACAGAGTCTGCCCAGGCTGTTCCTTGGCTTTTGGGGCTATTTGCCAGGAAAAAGGGTTGAAGGAGCTCCTGACACCCCTGTCCTCGCACAGGGATCCTCTCCTTGCCAAGAAGCTGGAGCAGAGCATGGCTGGCTTGGAAAATACTTTGTGTTCTGACTTTTAGAGCAGGGTCAGCAGGAAACAGCCGCTATTCCCACCAACTGTGGGACAGGAGATCCTGCTACGGCCACCAAATCCCCCTGGAAGGGTGACAGAGGCCACCACCCTGACCGACAGAGCCGTGCAGGGAGATCAGCCAGCCCTGGGAGAAACTCTTGCCGTGGGGTGGCTTAATTACATCCTCACTCGAGCAGCCCAGGGCCCTTTGATGTGGGGACGTGGCGCAGGTATCTCGCAGAGGAGATGTCTCCTCATCAGCCGCCGTCTAGACTCGGGTGCACAGCTGGGAGGGGGTGACTCAGCCCATCTGCATCCCCCCCTTCCGAGGTGACTCCGAGTGACAACGGAGTGGCAGCCCTGGATGGAGGCCACCGCACTCCCAGGAACCCGTCAGGCATGGGGTGAGCTGCTCCACGCAGGCAGCGCTGGCAGGCTGCTCCGCCTCCTGTGGTTCCTCCATGAATGCTTCCACAGCCTCCCAAATCCACTGCATGGGATGTTTTCCCTAAATTTCAAGTTATACTTTCGCATTATAAGAGTTCAAGGCCACGTTAAGTGTTCCAGGCCAGGTTGGATGGGGCTTGGAGCAACCTGGGGTAGGGGAAGGTGTCCCTGCCCATGGCAGGAGGGAGAAAGGAAAGGTTTTGAGGTCCCTTCCCATCCAAACCATCCTGGAATTCCATGATCTTATGCAATGATCAGCAATACCCCTGCCCAGTACTGGGCATTTGTTCCCCAGTTCCCCAGTCAGGGACAAGTCATGTCCAAGTTCTGCACAATTTGAGGTGAAACCATGATTTAATTGGAGCATGGGTGTCACCAAAATAGCTCCTAGCAGGGAGTCGAGCTAATTAAAGTCCATTTAGAGGAAGGAGCTGCCTTTCCCGTGGCAGGAGACAGCAGCTTCGTGGGCTCTAATAAAGTCAGGGAGGAAAGCATGGATGTGCTCATGGATACGGGGACGCTGCTCGTTAAGAACCTTCAGGGGAGGAACCACTTTGTTCAATTACCTGGAAATGTAGGAACATTCCCAGGCTCCCAGCGGGGAGGTGTGGGCTTTGCAGGGACATCAGCTGTAGGGTCAGCACAGCTCCTCCAGCTGAGAGCAGGGATGAAGCCCACCAGCACTGACAAGTTCCAACACAGGGATGTGAAGGGAAGTACAAAATAAATTAATACGTTTTGTTCTTTATTCTCCCTGTTAGGCCTTAAATGCTCTCTGTGTCTCCCATGACCTGGGAGAATGGTCCTGCATCTTTGGGGACCTCTTTTTCGGTTTTCTCAGCTCCCTAAACCACCCTCACAGTGAAAAATTTCTTTCCAGTATCCCATCTGCCAGTGGGAAGCCATTCCCCGCGTCGTGTCCCTCCATCCCTTGTCCCAAGTTCCTCTCCAGCTCTCCCAGAGCCCTTTAGGCACTGGAAGGGGCTCTCTGGAGCCTTCTCCTCTCCAGGTGAATGCCTCCTGCTCTCTCAGCCTTTCCTTTTTGGGGAGAGAACATACTTCCCAAATCCAGATGAGAGGCACGCTGGAGTCCCTCTAAGGCCAGCTCCTGTGCCAGCAGCACCTTCCCTACTCGCTGTTTTTCCCACTTTTGATCTCAAGAGACAAATGGAAACATCTGACAAGCAAATGACACCGTTCCCTCCCAGCCCTACCCCAGCATGGAACCGCTCCCTTCCAGGTCCTGCACCCGTGACCTCTGGGAAAAGGCCACGTCCAGGGGCTGAGCAGAGATTTCATCCCCCGCTCTTGGTGGGCTGCGGGTCTGGTGTCCCTCAGCCACGTGTCTTCTGCAATCCAGCCTTGCAGGAATTCTGGCTTTCCATGATGGAGAAAAGGCTCCCCTTTCCCCCATCCTGCCCTTGGAAGGTTGGCTTAATCCAGCTCCGGATTTCTGTCTCCCACCACTCGCCGCTCCCCCGATAAAGATCCGTGTGAAATTTATCTCACCATCTTTCATTAAAATAAACCAATTAAGCGATGCTGAGGAGCCTCTGATCCAGGCCAGCTCGGTCAGTTGGTGAATCCCTGTTTCCAAAGCATCTTCCCTCTCTGCTTACCCTCACATCAAAGCAAGCCAGGGACCAGCCCTGTCCTTGGAGCAAAGCCTGTCAAGAGATTTGGGAAACAGCTGATTTAATGCCGAGGAAATTAGTAACCAAATCAGTTCTTAGCCAAACGGCTCCTCCTCTTGATCTTGGGAAAAGTGGTGTTTAAATTCTCGATCTCATGGTTTTAGACTCAGGAAATGTGATTACACATCTGTCATTATTTTACTCTTCTGTGTTGATGGCTCATATTAAACAAACCACATTCCTGCATCGCTTAGTAATCTCTGCTGTTCCCTTTCCTTGCCGAGGAGACAAGTCCCAGCTTGACATCCCCATCCCTGTTGATCACAGCTCCGCTGTGAACCAACCGGCAGAGCCGTGCTGGCACCCGCCGCAGGAGCGTTCGCACCTCCGACCTCTTTTCTCCAGCTTCCCACAACTTCTCATCCCCCTTTTCTCCTAAACAACGTTTGGGTCGGGAGCAGGAGATCCACACCCTGCTGAGATCCATGTGTTTCTCGGAAAGGTGCTCCAGCCTTCCCCTGTCTTCCACCGAGCAGGTAAGAACATGCGCTTTGGGCTTGGACACCACTCAAAAAGGGTAGGTCCTTCCAAGGAGAGCACAATTCCCAGGGATCCTGGCGCCTCACCAGCCCAGGAGGACGTGGAGAGCCCCACGGCTCCTGCAGGATGGGCTCCCAGCGGCCGTGCAGGAGGAACCTGCCCTGAAAAACGCCACCTCTGCAGGGACACTGAGCTTTTCTCTTGGTGGCTTTATCTTCCAGCTGTGCTGAGACAACCCCGAGCTCGCCATGGAGCTGCTGGAGGAACCTGACTCGTAGATGTTCCCAGCACCAGGTAGGAAAACGAGGACCTCTTTTAATGGCGTTGGGGATGGGAGGGAGTGGTGGGGCAGGTGGTGACCTGGTACCGGTGGGGACATTGGAGATGTGGGGTGGTGTTGACTGAGAGGAGCCTCCCCAGCTGTTTCCCATGGCTTGTGAAATCCTTCCCATCTGCTGGAAACGCAGCAGAGGATCTCAGGAAAATCACGGTGTGGGAAAGCTTTGTCTTCTCCTGCTGAGGACACGGCCAAGCATTGGCAGCCATGCTCCTTGTGGCCATGTTTTTCCTTTCTCGTGGCATTTTGGCACAAGAGCTGTGCCAGGAATGGTGAAGACGCCTGGGAATTCTCGTGGAGGATGGTATCGTCTCAGGAAAACCCTGAGCTCCTGGTGCAATGTTGTTTGCTTGGATCTTGGGTTTTCCCTTCAATTTGTTGGTGTGGTTTCCATCTTTTGCCTGCACCAAGCCCCAGATTTGTCCCATCCTGGCAGGAAGGGTTGGAGTGGACGGGATGTGCTCCTTGTCAGCAAACCCACCATGTTTGTGCCGGACCGATTCCTGTGGGAGAAGCGAGGCTGGCGTGGCATCGCCCTGTTCTTGCCAAAGATGAATCTGTTCAGTTAAAAACACCTCCTTTTGTTCTCTGCCATGTGACACGGGGAGTTTTCCTCCACCAACCCCTACAGGATGAGAAGGGAAGGTCCCGGTGAAGTGGGAGCAAAGCGAAATGGTGGTGGGAGTGGGAGGGCAAGGCTGGGCGTGGGCAGGGGACCACTCCTTGCTGTGGGAGGCTGGGTGAGGTCCTGGGGGCACCTCTGCTCCCACCCTGCACCCGGCAGCTGGGAGGGATCCAGTTCCCTTGGCACAGGGCATCCAGAGCTCTTTCTTCCACAGCCACCCACCTGAGGGTGCTTTGGGCAGTGGGTGCAGCGCTCTGCCTTCGGGTCCTGGTGTCTGTTGCTTCCAAGCTTCCATAACCTTAGGAACGAGCTGGGATTGCTGAATTCCAAGCTGCCTGTAGCCTTTGGGTTTTTATATACATGTGTGGCAGGTGTTCCTTGGGTTTTTTTTGGCAGGGATGCCCTCTGGATTGCATTGGGTCACACAGATTGGGGACAAGGGCTCAGGGGCACTTCATGCTTTGTGGCGGATCTTTGCTTATTTGAAATCATCTGCAAGGTTGATGTTGGGACAGATACTGTCAAACTGCTGGAGTGAGTCCAGAGGAGGCCATGAAGGTATTCCTAGGCTCTGGAGCCAGGCTGGGAGAGCTGGGGGTGTCCAGCCTGGACAGGAGAAGCCTCCAGGGAGAGCTCAGAGCCCCTTGCAGGGCCTAAAGGGGTTCCAGGAGAGCTGGAGAGTGACTGGGGACAAGGGATGGAGGGACAGGACAAGGGGGAATTATTTCCTGCTGCCAGAGGGCAGGGATGGATGGGATTTTGGGAAGGAATTCCTGGCTGGGAGGGTGGGCAGGCCCTGGCACAGGTGCCCAGAGAAGCTGTGGCTGCCCCTGGATCCCTGGAAGTGTCCCAGGCCAGGCTGGACAGGGCTGGGAGCGGCCTGGGATGGTGGAAGGTGTCCAAGCTCATGGCAGGGGGTGGAACTGGATGAGTTTTAAGGTCCCTTCCAACCCAAACCATTCCATGACTCCGTGAGGCTCCTCTGGAGCCAGTGGAACACCGGATCAGGCTCTCTTGGCAAGCAGAGCAACTTGGGAGGAGCGTTTGTAGGATGGCTCTTTTTAAACAATTAAGAGCTTCTCCAGCTCATTTCCTTCAATGCCCTCACAGAGCAAATCAGCTTAATTAGCAGTCTTAGTGAATAATTAATTTTCTCACAGGTTTTTTTGATAGCTCCTTTAAAGCAAGAGGGCTCGAGCTGCCACTGAGCAGCTCATGGCACGACCACAGCTCCATCCTTTAGCTGGTGCCTGCAGACCCCCAGGCCCATTTATTCCCTTATGGGCAGTGGAAACGGCCAAAAAATGGCACAAGAAGGGACCAGTGGCACGGAGAAGTTTTCCACACAGTTTTCCACCCCCAGTATCCCAAGGAGAGAGATGCAGCTCAATGATGTCCTAGCAAAGCACTGATGTGTGGCCCCAAAACCTGCTGCCCAGCCAGCTGATAGAGAGAGGTTTGAGGCTCCAAAGCCATAAAAATCAAGTTTATTTTCAGCTTTGCCTCTGCTTTTAATGACAGGAGGGTCTGCTGTTGTTTAGACCTGAGTGGAGAGACTTTAATTACTACTTTGGTGCCAAGGATGTAAATATGGACTCGGGGAAGCAGCGAGGGTTATTAAAGAGAAAAGACTGTAATTGCTGGGCCCCTCCCTCTCCATCAGATTTTCCTCTCGCTCCGGTTTGGAGAGGACCGGCTGATCCAGTCGGGCTGTCTCTGGCCATGGGTTGCAGGCTCTCCCTGAGGAAGGGGAATATCCAGCAGCACCCACCCAAGTCAGGATGGAATCACCTTTATCGGGGCAGAAAAACTCTGCAGAATCCCTGGCTTTTAGCGTGGCCACACAGAGATGTTTGCAGCGTGAGGAGTGGGGCAGGTATTTTGGGTGGGTTTTCCCCAGGGAGATCTTTTTGCTGTGGAAGAAACTCCCAGCCCAGCTATAAACAGCCTCTCTGTCAGATGCAAACACTCCCATGGTTTTTTTTCTTCTTTTTTTTAAAACTCCTATCTTTGATTTCATTTAATAATGGATGAATTATCAGAAATATGTGCTGGCAGGCAGCCCAGGTTTTGTCAGGAGGCAAAAACGACTTCAGTAACGCATCGGTTGAAAATATTTTCAAAAAGAAAAAAGAGAGAGAGAACAAATAAAATAAAAAAGTCAGTCTATGCAAAAGCCTCTGGGGGTGGGAAAAAAACCAAGCTGGGTTTTTTTTTTCTCCCTTTTCCTTCGTGCCTGTGCTGAGGGTAGGACTTGTCCCACTGAACTCACGTCTCTCCAAGAGCACACTGTCACTTCTGTGGGGTGGAGGGGGAATATCGGAGCTGTGTCCCCTCTGGAGGAGCCTCATCTCCTCCAAAAATTTTGGCACAGTCTCTTGGAGTGGGTGTGCAGGGATGAGATGCCCTTGACCCCATCTCGGGCCCCAGACCCAAATCCCCCATCCCTCCATCCACCCATGGCCGTACCCGGGGTGACACCGCAGGGAGCAGGGCCCGGGTGCCAAGGGGGACTTTTCCCCCAGGACTGGAGGTGTGGGGTGAAGCAATCACGCCCAGTCATCGGGCAGGAACGGGGCGAAGCCAGGGCGAGCGGGAGCCGGGGGAAGGCAGCGCCTCCCCTGCGGCCTGCACCGACACGCCAGGCCCGGCACGGCCTCCCCGCGGGGCCCTGCTCCTTCCACCCCTTCAAAGCCACCCCAGCCCGGGCTGGGCAGAGAACAGAGTGAGGGCAACGCTGAGGAGAAGGATTTGAGGATGTTGGCGGGTGAGAAGTTCAGTGTGGGGCGTCCATGTGAGCCCCAGCTGTGTGCTGGGGTGATCGCGCAGCGTGGGCAGCGGGGAAAGGGGGGATTCTCCTCCTCTGATCCACTCAGGTGAGACCCCAACTCCAGAGCTGCCTCTGGCACCTCCAGCGTCAGAAAGGTCTGGAACAAGTCCAGAGAAAGTTATGGGGTTGTTTTGAGGGCTGAGTCCCTCTGCTCTGGAGCCAGGCTGGGAGAGCTGGGAATGTTCACCTGGAGAAGGGAAGGATCCAGGGAGAGCTCAGAGCCCCTTGCAGGGCCTGAAGGGGCTCCAGGAGAGCTGGAGATGGAACTTTGAGGAGGGACTGGAGAGAAAGGACAAGGGGGAATGACTTCATTCAGATCAGGGTTAGATGGGATATTGGGAAGGAATTCCTGGCTCTCAGAGAGGTCAGGCCCTGGCACAGGTGCCCAGGGAAGCTGTGGCTGCCCCTGGATCTCTGGAAGTGCCCAAGGCCAGGTTGGACAGGGCTTGGAGCAGCCTGGGACAGTGGAAGGTGTCCCTGCCCATGGCAGGGGTGGAATTGGATGAGTTTTAAGGTCCCTTCCAACCCAAACCATTCTAGGATTCTATGACTCCAGGTTCCCTTTGGTCATCCTGCTGGCTCTGGACATTTCTGATGGCTTTGGGATTGATGTTTGGGATCCCAACACTGGTGACAACCTCACCTGCTCCCACAGCCGTGGTTGCTTGGGCTGTGTGGAGAGGATTTCCCACCTGTCCTTCACTGGCCTGATTTTAAGGTGGAAGTGGAGGAACAGGGAATTGCATCCTAAAAGCCTGACTCCATTTCAGCTGCCTGCTCCAGCCGGTGAATTCAGCTTTGTTCCCCTTTAGTGAGTGATTTCTCCAAAAGAAAGCAAAGCCCACATGAAGAAGACCCCTGAGGTTCCCACGGGATGCTCGGCCCTGGCAGGTTTGGGATCAATCCTTGTGTCCTGGCAGCGTGGCTGAGGCAGGAGATGCTCCTGAGCCAGATTCCATCCCACTCCTCTGCGCCTGAGTCAGAGTGAGTCAGCCCTCTGGATTGCTCTCCTGCTGCCCCGAGCCAACGCAGCATATTTATTAGTTAATTAGTTTGCATTTCCTCCTCCTCTCTTCCCTTCCCTTCACAGCAAGCCCTCTCCCCCATCTTTCCTACAAAGCAAACTTTGGGGACCTCCATCCCATAAATATCCCCATCACCCACTCCCAAAAACATCCCCCCTCCTGCAGAGAGGGCCCAGCTCTTGGTCCCCTGTGCACTCAGTGGGTGCCAGGGGGGTCCCACGCTGCTCCCAGCAGAAGATCCAGGGTCCATCCCAGCCTTTTCCCCACTGAGACCCAATTTTAGCCCGAAAATGTAAGGACTGAAGTTCTTTTCCAGGCCATTTTCCCTGGCAGGGGAGCTGGCATGCCCTGTGCCACAGGAAGGGTGCAGGCTGATGTTGTGACATCCCCATGAGTTATTGGCAGAGGGGGAAGCATGTTGAGGGCTGCAGGGAACAGGAGGAATTCTTGGTGGTTTACAAACTCTCCCCAGGGCTGGTTTTGCTCCATTCCCATGCTCTTCACAGACTCCTGGAATCCCAGGATGGTTTGGGTGGGAAGGGATCCCATTCCAGCCCCCACCATGGGCAGGGATGTCACCTACTGGATCAGGATCATCCATCTCTGCTTCCCAGAGTTTCATCCCTTAGAGAAGTAGCTGAGCTGTGTCCCACAGCCTAGGTGAGCCCAGCACATGAACCAGCTTTTCACCAAGAAAACCTGGAATTTAGCTAGAAACCTGGGATTTAACTGAAATCCTGATAAAAACCAGGGCTGGCTACAAAAACCTGCAACCAATCAGACAGGAGAGGGTCTGTCCCCCACTGGGAAAGGGATGGGAATGGATACAGGAATGAAGGTGGAAATGGAGATGGGAAAAGGAATAGGGATTGGGGATAGGAACAGGTGTAGGGATTGGGATAGAGATGGGAAAAGGAATAGGGAATGAGGATAGGGATGGGAATAGGGACAGAGACAAAGATGGGGATGAACATGGAGAAGGGGATGGGAATGGTGATAGGAATGGGGATGGGAACAGGAATGGGGTCAGGAACAAGCACAGGGATGGGAATCTGATGGGAACAGGGACAAGGATGGGGATGGGCATGGAGAAAGGGAAAGGGAGCAGCCTCATTCCCACATTCCCACTGGCTGCTGGCTCAGGTAATGAGCAGCTTCCCTGCCCTCAGCTGCCCCACCTGGCTGGGGAGGGTTTTTCCAGCACTGGGGGTTTGCAAGTGAAGCAGCAGAAAGCAGAGGGGAAGGAGCAGGTAATTTTTATCCTCATGAACTCAGCACTGCCATTTCACATGGAAAACCCATGGATAATCCTGCTGTTTCCCACAAGAGAGATGGGGAGACCTGGAGGAGCTGGGCAGTGTTAATGGGGCACGTTGTGCCTGATAGGAATCAGGTCCAGCTCTATCTCATCTCTGCTGGAGAAAATAAAACTCATTTTCTTTGGCTTTGCTGATTAAAGTTTAATTACCTTGAATGCAAATGATTCATCAAAGGAACACAGATGATTGATTTTTTTTTTTTGGTGAGAAGTTCATGTGTAGCCTGGGAAGGAAAGTATTTATTGAGGTGTTCTCTGAGCAGGGGGCTGCTCAGTGTCAGGCAAAGCTTTTGGGCAGAAAAAGGGAAAAAATTGACATTTTCTCTGCTCCCAACTCGCTTTCCGTTCCGTGAAAGATCTCCCTGAGCACTTGACAGCATCACACAGCCCATTGCACAAGTGACTTATATTTTCCTGCTCTCCAGGCCTGCAAACCTATCTCTGGGAATTACCCAGATGGGGGGAAAAACGGGGCCTTTGCTGGTTTTCCATGTTCTTTGTGTGAGTTCATACTCTGGGAGATCTGATTGCAAAACCAGTCCCAGAATCAGGGGAGACAGAATTCCAGGCAGGTTTTCCCATGGCACTTGGGGAGCCTCTTCTTCTCTTTTGGGGTGTGTAATTCCTTTATCTTGCTTATCTTTCCTAGAGGTACCTCTATGAGCCCAGAGCCAGACCTGCTGGGCAGCCAGCAGAGTTTACAGGGATGACAGGAACCATCTGATCCCCCAAAATTAAAGGGAATGACAGTGTGGGAACACAGCTTGGGCTGTAAGTAGCTATGAAAAATCACCTCAGCTTTATATCCTGATGGATTTAAAGCAGGAAAATGGCTGAGGAGGGGTTGCCACCACCATGGATTTTATTTATAGTCCCAAGGGATCTGATCCTGCTGGGATGGGGCTATGGAGGGGAAAGGACCTCTCTGCACAATCCCCCCACCGTGAAAGCCCCCAGAAATTGAAAACAAAATGATGCTGTGCTACTTAAAAAACAACCCCAAATCCTCTGGAACACCGTGGGTGGATCCTGTGCTGCTGGTCCCCAGTCTCCTGCAGATGTTTGCAGGAATGAGGGGCTCAGGGGCAGCCAAATTCTCCCCCAAAACCCCAAACCTGGGG
Organism: Parus major; assembly: GCF_001522545.3. Classification (NCBI taxonomy): domain Eukaryota; kingdom Metazoa; phylum Chordata; class Aves; order Passeriformes; family Paridae; genus Parus; species Parus major. Next base: position 59,614,855 of record NC_031774.1, on the reverse strand, counting down.
AATGGGACCCACGGATGCAGCAACACAAGGATGCTGGAGAGCCTCAGGGTGAGGGGTAGCCGTGCAGCCATCCCCCCAGGAATCAGACATTCCCAAGAACAGATAAAAGGGATTGGGGCTGGCTGCCTGCCCATGGAAAATCCCAGCCCAATCTTCTCACCTGGAGCTGTTTGCAGAATCTTCTCCCCCCATTAGCATAAGCAAAGCTGCCTCACTTCGATGCTGCCTTCGATCCCGCTCAGCTGCTGCTCCAGTTGGGATTTGAGGCTGTTTTTAATGTCATTCCCTCCTTCCCCGTGGCACCTGGAGCAGGACCAGCCTGGCACGTCCTGGCCATGGGCAGACAGACGTGTCCTGGTGGCCTTTCATCAGCCCTGCCCCGCAGCCATCGCACCCATCCCATGGGTCAGCCAGGGAAATTCCCGAGCCAGCCATTCCCTGGGCTGGCCACTCCTGCTGGATGCTGTGGGAATGATCCTTCTACACCCCTAAAAACTCACTTTTCCAGCTCATACAAAAAAAAAACCCCAATAAAACCATCATCCGAGCCCCGGCGCTTTGCAAACGCGAAGGCGTCAAAATAATCGATCTGCAGGTGCTTAGAACCCATTTGCATAATGCAAAGATATTATTAATTGGCAATTAGTAGTCAAACAGCACTAATGGCACCTGGCACAGGGTGGGAATGTGCAGCTGGGCTTCTGCAACTGGAAAAACACCCAGCACTGTGTAATTAAATGTCTTCTCCACGCTCACCCCACCCGGCTGGCCGGGGCACTTGTGTGGGAAGCTTCCCACACCGCTGGGATGGGGCAGCTCCAGGATGGGGCAGCTCCAGGATGGGATTCTGCTGGTCCCACGGGTGTGTTGTCCTCTCCTGGGATGGCTGGGGAGGAAAGGATCCCTCTGTGGAGTGTGGAAGGAGCAGCACAGTTCCAGGGGCTGGTAGGAGCAGGGTGGTTGGGGTGTCTGGGGGATGAGATGTGGTTTAGGCGTGGATTTAGGCTGGGTGTGAAGCCCAGCTCAAGGGAGGACAGGCCTGGTGTTCTTCATGCAACAGCTTGAGATCCAGCCCTGACATAAACACAGCCATGGGAATGTGATAAATCCAATCTGGCTCTGCAGGTAGGGCTGTTTGCTGAGCTTGGAGATGGAGGAACGGAAAAGGATTTTTGTGCCTTGGAAACCGTCCTGATTACACCAGGAAAACAGGGATTGATACTTGGGAAAAGAAACTGTGAGTGTTATTTTCTCTACTCTGTTCAGGAGCACTGGCTGGGCAGATCCATGTCTGCAGCAGCATTCCACGTTCCTGAGAAACAGGGTGAGCCTCAGGCACAGGGAATGTTGCTGTAAAGAGGGGAAAATCCCCGCTGTGGGTGAGGGTGGGTGAGGAGGTGGCACCAGCCTTCATCCAGGGGAGGCTGCCCTGGCACAGGAGTCCTGGCTGCTCCAGGGAGTGATGCTGCAGCTCTTTCCTCACATACACAGCACAAAATTTGGCAACTTTGTGACTTTTTTAGTTTTATTTGGAGGGGATTTTTGGTTTGGGGGTGATGAGCCAAGCGGTTGGTGTTGGCCTGGGGACCTCCAGGCTCTCCAGAACACCACAGGGCTGGACAGAACCCTGAAATCCTGTTCTGACAGCCCAAAGCCTTCTTTTCTTCAAGGCAGCATCTTTCTGATCACTGGTGGTATAAAACAAGTTTTGTGTGCTGAGGGGTTGTGGAAATCAGGGGTGTGGGATGTGCTGCCACATCCAGTGAGGGGATTTGGGATGTAAATGGGAGGATTTTGGGGTGTAAATGGATTCAAACTGCCAGAGGGCAGGGTTAGATGGGATATTGGGAAGGAATTATGCCCTGTGAGGGTGGGCAGGCCCTGGATCCCTGGAAGTGTCCAAGGCCAGGCTGGATGGGGCTTGGAGCAGCCTGGGATAGTGGGAGGTGTCCCTGCCCATGGTAGGGGTGGAATTGGATGAGTTTTAAGGTGCCTTCCAACCCAAACCATTCTGGAATTCTATAAATCAGGAGAGCTGGTTGGGGGGGCTTGTTTGGCTGAGTCTGGGGACTCCCCTCTGCAAAGCACCAAAATTGGGGAATCCCTTCAGAACAAGGGGTCTAAGGGCTGAGTTTGCACCAGGAAAGGGGAAAAAGGGGTGCCCTACACTGCAGAAAATCATGGCTGGAGATGGAACCATCTGTCCTTGGGCTTTGGAGCAGGATGGGATGTGGGGCGAGCCAGGATTGGGTTTATTGGATGGGATAACGCGGCAGGACCCTGACCCCTCTGCAAAAAATAACATTAATTTTAAATACAGCAAATACTGATTATAAATGCAGCAAGAAGATGGGTGAGAGCTTCCCAGTGTTTTCCTGGGATGGCCACAACATCCTTCACCCCTTTCCTTCACTGAGGAAAAGCCTTGGACAAAGAAATGTTGGCAGTTGTGCAAACAAGAGGTGGGCAAGGCTGAACCAGGAACACCTGGGATTTCTCCCTTGCTGCCCCAGGTGCTTTATTTGTAGTTTTTTCTTTTTAAAATAAAATTTTAAAAAAATAATAACTTTAAAAAATATATTTATCATTGGAAAGAATCTCCTGGGATGGATGAGAGTCAGGGCTCTGCATTTCATGCCCCTGCTGTAATGGGTGTCAGGGTTCTCCTTTAAAACTCTATTTCCAAGGGCTTTATGTCAGGATTATAAAAATTCACAGGAGAGAGGAAGGAAAAAAAAGAAGAATTGAATAAAAGGAGGTTTTAGCCACAGCTGCTTTTGGTTTATTGTGCTCAGAGAGCTCATAAACAGCTTGGGTTTGGGAGTGGAGAGGACCAGGTCCAGCTGCTGTGGGATGTTTGGGGAAGGAACCTGGGGAGTTTGAGGGTGCCATGAAAATGTGGGAGAGTGGATTGAGGTTTTGGAGATTGGGGCTTGCCCTGAAAATCCCACAGACACAGGTCCTGGCAGGGATGGAGGGGGAAGCTGCTGGACCCCCAAAATGAGCTAGAAAAATCCCAGAATTATTTGGGTTTGAAGGGACCTTCAAGACCATCCAGTTCCAACCCCCCTGCCACGGGAAGGGACTCATTTCATTGTCCCAGGTTGCTCCAATCCCCATCCAAGCTGGCCTTGGATACTTCCAGGGATTGAGCAGACATTTGGGAGCTTCCAGGGCAGCAAGGGACGTTTTTGGGGTGTCCCAGATCCGTCCCCAAAGCTGCAATTCCTCCCTCCTGCTTTGCACCATCTCCCAGACGCGGCCCTGGGGAAGGGTGAGCCGGCTCTTTCCCTCCCAGTTTGTTTGAATGAAACTGGTGCCAGGGCTCCTGCTGAGAATCCCGGCTTCCCCACACCCTGGGAATGGAGGGAGGGCTCTAAACATGGAGAAAATTCCCTGCTGGACGTGCAGGACGCCAGGCTGGGGTCAGCAATTCCCCCATCCACAGGGTGCCAGGGTGGCTTGGGCACCGTGTTCACCCCAGGATGGAAATCACCCCTGGCCAGGCTGGTCTGGGGCACATCCCCGAGCCTGACCTGGCCCTGGTGTCCCCTCAGCCCATCCTGCACACCCCAGACACGAGGGAATGATGTCATTTCAGGGCCACGTTTTCCTGAAATTCCATTTGGTGATGGTTTGGGAGACAACATTCTTCCAGGAGCGGCTTCCCGAGGGATAAATCCTTTGGGAGCAGGATAACCCTGCTGGGTGGGGGTGGTATTTTCACCCTTCAAACACGTCCTTTTCCCTGTGCCATGGACTGGGAGCGCGTGGAGCTCCAGCAGGGAGCGGCTGGAGACGCCACAGCCGCTGCTTCCCGGGAAAGTGGCGCGTCTGGGAATGGTCTCCACTGAAATCTGCCCTTCAAACCACAACAAAGTGATGCCTTTTCCTGCTGCAGAGAAGGGAGGGAGGGCAGCAGGAACTGTGGAATTCCAGAATGCTTTGGATTGGAAGGGACCTTAAAGGCCATCTCATTCCAAACCCTTTCCACTAGCCCAGGTTGCTCAGGTTTTACATATAAATGACTAAATTCCATATATACATATATAGAAATGTGTATCCACAGGCTTTCCCTGCCAAAAGAGCACCCCAAAATCCTGCCTGGAAAAACACACTGCAGCAATGCACCGTGGTTTTGCAAGCCCTCAAATGCATTTGCTCGCTCACAGGTTTGAAAGGACATTCCTGATATTAATTCACAGCTAAATAAGCAAATGAACACATAAATAACGTGTTTGCTGCAACAGCAGGGAGATATTCCCAATCCATCACTAAAGCTGGGGGGTTTCAAGGCTTTTGGGACACGGTGCCATCTCCAGATTGTCCCAGGGGTGCCAGAGCACTCAGTGGTGGCATCTCTCCAGTGAGATTCCCCAGGGAACTGGACTGGGATGAAGCCCAGCCAAAGCCTGTGGTTGTTTCAGAGCTGGTGTCCTGTGCTGGTTCACTGTGCAGCCCCAAAAATGGGGTTTTAGGGGTGATGGAGCAGAGGGAAAGGGAAGGAGAGGCTCTAGGAGAAGTGGGGAGAAAAAAGGGGGTGACCACAGTGGAGGGATGCAGGGATATGGGAACACAGCAACGTGCCTGGGGAGCTCAGAGAGCTCAGAGATCCAGGGAGCTCAGGACTTTGGGAGCTTGGAGAGACCCCGAGAACTTGGGGATCCTGGAAGCTCAGGGATCCAGGGAGCTCAGGAGTTGGGGAGCTTGGAGAGACCCAGAGAACTTGGGGATCCTGGAAGCTCAGGGATCCGAGGAGCTCAGGGATCCAGGGAGCTCAGGAGTTGGGGAGCTTGGAACGTCCCTGAGAACTTGGGGATCCTGGAAGCTCAGGGATCCGAGGAGCTCAGGGATCCAGGGAGCTCAGAACTTGGGGAGCTTGGAGACCCCAAGAACCTGGGGATCCTGGAAACTCATGGATCCAGGGAGCTCAGGAGTTGGGGAGCTTGGAGACCCCGAGAACTTGGGGATCCAGGGAGCTCAGGGACACAGAGAGCTTGGCTGCAGCTGTCTGGCTCCTGTGTGCCATTAATAAACACAAAGGGATTAACGAGCTATTTGTGGGAGCCCATTAGACAAATATTAGCCCAGCTATGGATCCTCCTGGAGGCCGTCTCTGTCCATTTCATAAAAATCAATTCGCTTTTGGGCGGGCATCAGGAAACGCCGCGGTGGCTTCAAAGAGCAGAGGAATTGCACAAATCCTGCCTGGCAGCACCTTTGGAACCCCTCGTGTGAGGGGCCTGTTTTGATCCAACCCCAACATCCCGGTGCTGGTGCTCCCAGGACTGGTTTTAGGCTGTGCTGGCCGCGGTGTCGGTGACCCCGGTGGGAAGTGATTCCTTGTCCTGGTTTAGGGCAGTCACCCCAGGACATTCCTGCTGTCTCCAAGGGGGGTTTTCAGCCCTGCTGGGGCTCAAGCCCCAGGCAGGGGCTGTTGGCACCAACCCCAGGGGTGCCAGAGCGGGGTTAGCTAGATGTGGGGATGGTGGATGGGCTTTAAGGTCCAACCCAAATCATTCCATGTCCCCACTTTGTCCCCAGCTGCTCCTGGAGCCTGGTGGGAGCAGGGACGCTCAGGATGAGCCCATGGCACTCCTGGGGTCCAAGGGGGCTCCACTTTTCCCTGCCTTGGGCTCCCATCCCCTCTCCCCTTTGGATCCGTCCGTTCCGCTGCCAAATGGAGCGCTGACCTTGGCCGGGGCCGCCGGGAAGCCCCGGAGCACAAACAGCTCTTCAGAGCAGCTGTAAATCATTGATAGGCGGCTGATGGACACATGGGGCCACGGCCAAGCTCCGTGGGCTCCCTGGGCTGCTCTGTCCCCGGGCATGGCTGGCCTGGGCTGGCTTTTCCCTGCTGCAATCCTGTTGACAAAGCACGAGGCCGGTGTCCAGTTTCTCTGGGCAAAGAGGGGCCTGCCTGTTTTCCCTGGGGATGGAAACGGCACCAGCCACTTCCCAAAGCACTCCAGAAAGTCGTGCAAGCACCAGGGGTGTTGTAAACCATGCCAAGGAAAGGACATCCCGGCCGGCCAGTGACACCCCAGGGCGGGATGGGATGGGATGGGATGGGATGGGATGGGATGGGAGCCTTTGTGTCCTTCTGTGATGGAGCTGGGGTTAAAATTATGGGAAAATCCTAATTTACCTGGCTCAGGGTGTGAGGTTTGCTTCAGGAAATGCGTTGGAGGATCTGCAGTTCTCCCATTCTCTCATTCATTCCTGATGTTGCTGCACTTTGCACGGGCACAGAGCAAACCCAGCCCTGCTCCCCTGACCTGCAGCCTTATCCCACCTGACCCACGCTGCCCTGGATCAGGTTTGGAGCAAAACCTTCACCTTCGTGACCCATTCCCAGATTTCACCACAGTTCCTGCAAACCTGTGCCCAAACCCTGCTGCCATGGGAAACACATGGACAGGGGTGAGCATGGAGCTGGATCACCGGGATGCCAGGGGGGCACTGTGCCCCCCACATCTCCTCCTTTGGAGCATCCCTGATGGATGCCCTGGCTCTTTGCAGTCTACCCAAATTATTTTATTTTATTTTATTTTATTTTATTTTATTTTATTTTATTTTATTTTACTTTATTTTAATTTTTTACTTTTTTATTTTTTAATTTTATTTATTTCACTTTATTTTATTTATTTAATTTTATTTTACTTATTTAATTTTATTTACTTTATTTTATTTATTTTATTTTACTTTATTTTATTTCATATGTTTTATTTTGCTTTATTTTACTTTATTTAATTTTATTTATTTATTTTATTTTACTTTCTTTTATTTTATTTGCTTTATTTCACTTTATTTTATTTTGCTTTATTTTGCTTAATTTTGCTTTATTTTATTTTACTTTATTTAATTTTATTTGTTTATTTTATTTATTTTATTTTGCTTTATTTTGCATTATTTTGCTTTATTTTATTTATTTATTTTACTTTATTTATTTTACTTTATTTAATTTTATTTGTTTATTTTATTTTGCTTTATTTTGCTTTATTTTGCTTTATTTT